>NW_028293039.1:0-125989 GCF_960531495.2 Zeus faber | reverse complement strand
CTTTTCAAGAATTTATTGGGAAATTGAAGGTTATCATAGGGTTAGGGAGGTCAATCTTTTACCGCTCTGTAAAAAGTACACTATCTAGGACAGTACAAGGAATGCTTGGATCATTTGCTCACTGTTCCATGATTGACAAACTCATATGCGTTCCTTGCTGATGTCCTGAAGTGTAAACTTGGTTAACATTTCTAATTACAGTAATATTTTGTCAGTTTTAATTGCTGGGGTCAATTTGATCCTAATATAAAAGACGTCTGTTTATTTTAACATAATATCTGGGTTAATTTTGAGAGCATACCATAAAAGTGTTAAGGGTCACTGTCTTGAAACTATGTGTTCTTCTGCTCCTGGATCTCAGTGCTGTCTTTGACACTGTTGACCATCAGATTTTATTAGGGAGATTACAAAAAATTATGAGAAAAAACTTCATTACAGAAACAGCTGAATAAATACACATAGATTGTGGAAATCTCCTGCATCCTCCTTTGGTTAATGGGGCGAACACACCACTGCCGTCCCTGCTTCTACCTCGGACCCACGGAGATGAGCCGGTACCGCCTTCCTCCTGGTGATAGGCGCAATTTATTTAAAGATTATTATTCATTCCAGTGATAAAACACGTTGCATTTCTTATTCCAGTGATAAAACATGTTGCATTTATTCATTACAGTGATAAAACATGTTGCATTTATTTATTCCAGGAATAAAACACGTTGCATTTATTTATTCCAGTGATAAAACATATTTCATTTATTTATTCCAGGAATAAAACATGTCGTATTCAGTTATTCCAGTAGCAAAACACGTTGCATTTATTTATTCCAGTGATAAAACATGTTGCATCTATTTATTCCAGTAATAAAACATGTATTTATTTATTCCAGCGATAAAACATGTCGTATTTATTTATTCCAGTGATAAAACGCGTTGTATTTATTTATTCCAACGATAAAACATGTTTTATTTATTTATTCCAGTGATAAAACATGTTGTATTTATTTATTCCAGTGATAAAACATGTTGCATTTATTTATTCCAGGAATAAAACATGTTGTATTCATTTATTCCAGTAGCAAAACACGTTGCATTTATTTATTCCAGTAATAAAACATGTTGCATCTATTTATTCCAGTAATAAAACATGTATTTATTTATCCCAGCGATAAAACATGTTGTATTTATTTATTCCAGTGATAAAACATGTTGTATTTATTTATTCCAGTGATAACACGTGTTGCATTTATTTATTCCAGTGATAAAACATGTTGCATTTATTTATTCCAGTGATAAAACATGTTGCATCTATTTATTCCAGTAATAAAACATGTATTTATTTATCCCAGCGATAAAACATGTTGCATTTATTTATTACAGTGATAAAACATGTTGCATTTATTTATTCCAGGAATAAAACACGTTGCATTTATTTATTCCAGTGATAAAACATATTTCATTTATTTATTCCAGGAATAAAACATGTCGTATTCATTAATTCCAGTAGCAAAACACGTTGCATTTATTTATTCCAGTGATAAAACATGTTGCATCTATTTATTCCAGTAATAAAACATGTATTTATTTATTCCAGCGATAAAACATGTCGTATTTATTTATTCCAGTGATAAAACGCGTTGTATTTATTTATTCCAACGATAAAACATGTTTTATTTATTTATTCCAGTGATAAAACATATTTCATTTATTTATTCCAGGAATAAAACATGTTGTATTTATTTCCTCCAGTGATAAAACATGTTGCATTTATTTCCTCCAGTGATAAAACATGTTGCATTTATTTCCTCCAGTGATAAAACATGTTGTATTTATTTCCTCCAGTGATAAAACATGTTGCATTTATTTCCTCCAGTGATAAAACATGTTGCATTTATTTCCTCCAGTGATAAAACATGTTGTATTTATTTCCTCCAGTGATAAAACATGTTGCATTTATTTCCTCCAGTGATAAAACATGTTGCATTTATTTCCTCCAGTAATCAAGCGCGTTGTATTTAAGCCAGAAGCTGATGTGTGACGTTTCAAGTCTTGAGAAGCTGCTTACGCGACGGAGTGAAAACGGACCCGGATGAAGTTGACGACCCGTCAAATGACGCGACGCATTCGTGAGGCTGACGGTGACGCTTCTGGTGTGGCCCAGAAATAAAGCAAGGCAAGGCAAGGTTTTTTTTTATAGCACATTTCAACAACAAGGCAATTCAAAGTACTTCTCTTAAAACATCAAATGCATGAAGACAACGTGCAAAGAAACACATTATTAAAAGACATAGAATGCATAAAGTTAAAAAAATAGAATGCATGAAGTTAAAAAAATAGAATGCATGAAGTTAAAAAAATAGAATGCATGAAGTTAAACAAATAGAATACATAGAATGCATGCAATGCAATGCAAGTTATAGTTCAGTGTAAGAAATGAATCAAAGAAACTAATCTTTTTTAATTAATTTTTGTTAACGAGTATTTTGCCTATTCCCAATATAGTGTTTTTACCTTGTCAAGACGATATCCTAGCCCCGGAGAACCGGTCTGGAGATCTTTCAGTTATCTGATATCGCTGTTGCAGATCAGCCAAGGCCGTCATGATACAATGTGCATGAAGCCACAAGTATTCACATTTCAGCAACAAGTCAATTCAAAGTGCTTTAAATTAAACATCAGAAGCCTCAAGACAAAGTGCAAAAGAAACAAATTGTAAAAGGAAAGACCACATTATAAAGTTAAGAAATAGAATGCATAGAATGCATAATATCAAGCCATAAAAGTGACAGTGCAGTGAAAAAACATAATACTTGGTTTGGTAAAAGGCAGCAGCAAACAGAAAAGTCTTCAGCCTTGATTTTAAAGAGGTGAGAGTTGCAGCAGACCTGCAGTTTCCTGGGACTTTGTTCACGATATGTGCTGCATAAAAACAAAACGCTGCTTCTCCATGTTTGTTTTTCTCTCTGGGAAACAACAAGTAGACCTGTCCCAGACGACCTGAGAGGTCTGCATGCTTCATAACGTCGCAGAAGTTCAGAAATGTATTTTGGCCCTAAACCATTTTTTTGCTTTATAAGCCAGCAGTAGTATTTTGAAATACATTATTTTTGACGTACAAGAAGTCAGTGTAAAGATCTGAGAACTGGAGTGATTTGATCCACTTTCTTGGTCTTAGTGAGGACTCGAGCAGCAGCTTTCTGAATCAAGTGCAGCTGTTTGATTGATCTTTTAGGGAGACCTGTAACGACACCATTACAGTAGTCTAGTCTCGGTTTGATATAGGCCTATATCGAGGTGTCTAGACTGTTCTTTTTTTCGAGCGGCTTGACGAAGACTGTTTTCAGGGCCTGTGGGAGGAAACCTGAGAGAAGAGACGTGTTGACAATTTGTAGAAGATTTGAGGCCATGCAATTTGATCGGATCAAAATGTGTCACGGTATTTGATTTGATTTTTAGTGGACACAGGGACAGCACATATCCTGTACCTGAAACGGCGGCGCTGACTGCATGTCTAACCTTAAAAATGTTCGGATCCTTGAAGGTAATTAAGTCCAGGGTGTGGCCCTTGCTGTGTGTTGCCTCCGTCACATGCTGAGTCAGTCCATAATTATCAAGAACACAAGACAGTTCTTTGGCCCCTCGTCATTGGGTTTTGTCAACATGGATGTTAAAATCAGCCACAATAACTAGACGGTCAAAGTCAATACAGATCATAGACAGCAGTTCAGCAAGGTCATCCAAAAAAGGTTGCACAGTATTTAGGTGAACTGTAAGTATTATGGAACATAGATCGAGAGGAGGAATTCACCTGAAAAGTCACATATTAAAGAGAAGAAAAATTTCCCTAAGATATATGCCTTCCTTTGAGGCAATAATTAAACAGAATGGCAACTCCACCTCCTTTCTTATGCACTTTTGCTTCACTCATAAAACTGCGGGTGGTAGGGGTCGACTCGACAAGAACAGCTGCACCATTATCTTGGTGTAACCAAGTTTCAGTTAAAAACATGAAATCAAGGCCGTGCTTGATAATTGAATCATTAATTTAAAATGATTTTCCTGCCAAAGACCGAACGTTTAATAAAGCTAGATCTAGTGTGTTAAAAGCAATATCTGCTCAATTTATTGGGACAGGCTGTGGCTGACGAGGAATGGATGCTGTTGTTGTTAAACTAGCTGAATGGGTTGGGTGCCCCCTGTTTCTTCGCAGATTCACCATTCTTTCTCTATTTCTTTTCAAGACAGGAATAGAGGAAGAGTCAAGAGTGTCATCAACCTTGCAGCCTGGACCCAACAGATATCAGTGAGAGCGTCCTGTATTTTGTACACAAATTAGGGGACGTGCTATGATTTTATTAGACAGGGGAGACAGAGGATTGATTCTGATGGCCTTGTGGGGCGGGGGGGGCATCATAACTGTGACAATGGTGACAATGGTGAAGGTGGACGCCGAGGGGGGTTAGAGGAAAGAAAGTAGGAGTAGGGCTGGGGAAGTGCTGGGGGGTTAGTTCGGTCCCAGCAGTGACCTGCTGTTTCAACTGGTCACTGGACCTGGTTGGGGTTTGGGGGGGTGAAGAAGGTGAATCATAGGTGAATAATAATATTATTATTATTATTATTATTATTACTATTAATAATAATATTATTATAATTGTGGTAAAACCCAGGACAATTTGGTAGTGAATGTTGAAAACCAGGACATTTGAGTGTTTTACACATACAGTATCTCGTATTACATTTCACTGCATATATGTATGAAAGTATGTATATGTATGTGACGAATAAACCTCTTGAATCTTGAATCTTGAATCTGCTGGGACTCGGGACACACCGCTCGAAACGGGACAGTCCAGTCCGTCCAGTCCAGACTTCCTGCACGGACATCGGCTGGAGGGAGGACTCACTGAACGAATCCACTGCAAGAACGAGTCATTTGTGAAAGTGAGAGTCACCGGAAAACGTCTGTCGGTGAAGGAATCAGTGAACCAATCGTTTAATTGAATGGAATCAGAACATTTGTGTTCCTCAAAGGAATATAAAAGGAATATATTCAGAACTCTTCACCAACATGCATATCAATGTGGGCAGTGGATTTGTTTTCATGTTCTGTCAGCTTATTGAAGTTTGGTAGCATTTTTGAAGTAGACAACCTCGGTATGATGTTGTTTTCTTCAGCCTGGACCTGTGCTTTGATAGGTTGATGTGTATGACTGAGCAGCTTTGTTTTAGAAAAAGGTGGATCCAAACCGGACCAACCGGGCCTCGCTCAAAGAGGCAGAAAACTCGGGCAGAGTGGAGGGTGGGGGGGTGTTGCGATCTCCGCTCTTCTGCGTGTGCCGTTCCCGTGTCTCCAAACAAAACAAATAAAATCAAAGTGCGTGTTTTATCTGACGTGTATTTGTTTTCCTTCTTTTCCTTATTGAACAAAACAAAAAAGTCTCACGTCTCCCTGTTGCTTTCCGTTGCTATGGGACTTAATTTGGTAAAAACTATTGATTTTGTGTGAATATTCTTTACTTGCAAATATTAAACCCTGCACTTTTGTAACGGAGAGACTTTCTCAGTCACTTCCTCAATCAACCGGCCCTTCTCTCCTCTCCTCTGCTCTGTGTGTCTCTGCTGATGGAGGCTCTGAGGGCCGTGCTAAGTTTCACAGAAAACCTGTCAAACTGGGAATACATACCTGATCCTATAAATTACCATAACATATAATTATCATATTTAAAGCTGTTCGTCTACACTGCAGCATGCCGATAAACCTACAGTCTAAACCTCAGATCCTCAAGGCCAACACATTTTAAAAAGGCATCTTAATCTGAGATCCACCTCCTTCTACAAATAATTAAAGGCGTCTGAGAAAGCTTCTGCATTTTCTTACCTCTTCAGTCAGACACAGTGACTTCAGCTGGTCCATCATGGCTCTGAACGTCCCAGGAGTGATAGCCATGGTCTTCTTCTACCTGCTGGTCCTGGGAACCGGCATCTGGGCTTCCTTCAAATCCAAAAAAGAGAAGAAGAAGAGATCGGCCGACCAAATGGAGATGACCCTGCTGGGCAACCGTAGCATCAACCAGCTGGTGGGAATCTTCACAATGACAGGTCAGTTTTCTGATCAACACGCCTTAATGTTGCTCTTTTCGTACCTACTCAAGGTTCTGTTCATCCTTCTGAATTCCCCATTTCCTAAATATAATATCTTCACCCATCCATGTTTTTAACCTGATGTTGGCAGTGAGTGTGAGTCATGTGCAGAAGAAGTAGTGGAAATCCTTACCGATGTAAGAGTTTGGCTGCTGAAGAATTGACTTGACGTAGAAGTAGTGATGGTGTGTAGCTTTGTGAAGAAGTGATGTATGGTCCAGTTCATCTGGATCCTTCTTTGGGTTTTGACTTAAGCTGTTCTTTATCTGCCATGTTCTGATAACGCTGGAAATTGGTTCATTCTGAAGTTGAGTTTTTTGTTTCCTTCTCCTTGTGGGTGGAAGTCAACTGTCTTGATTCTGATGTTCTCGGACACCTCTTTAGAGGAGCCATGGTTGTTAACTCCAGACAGAACAGCCACCCCAGTCCAATAGTTTAGAATAAATAAATTGTTCAACCCTGAAATTACAGTCACCTGACGCTGCAAGTTATACGTAAATCACCTAGGTCTGAGTGTTAGTTGTCATATTTTTTGAAAGGTAACAATGAACAATTCAGAAGGATTTCCAAACTTTTTCACAGGGAATTTTTATTACGTAGTAACTGTAAAAGAGTCCACTAGAGAGTGATCTTGCTTCACGTTCTGATAAAAAGTGTGATGTTTATCTGCGTACAGTTTAGAGGTCAGGTCAGCTTCACCTAGGCCTTCACACACTGCAGGCCTTAGTGCTCAATTCAGATTTATTGCTCAGATCCAAATGTTTTTGTTTGGCTGTTGACATTATTTTTTAAATGTGGCCAATATCAGATTCCGGTGTGAACGGGTCACGTCCTGAGCTGACCCTCACCTGCATGTGCAGAAGTATATTTTTTTGTTTTGTTCAATAAGGAAATTTAGAAAAATAAAACATTTGAAACAATGAAACTATAAATGATTTGAAGAGAATACATAATAAAACATACTCTTCCCACACAGTTCATTTAGTACTCAAATAAAATCTGGATATATTTCAATTTCTTTCTTGAGAAATTCTGGATCTCACTGAATCTTAATACAGGTACTCCTCACTTAACGACCGGGTTCCGTTCAGAGGACCAGGTCGTTAAACAAATTGGTCGATGAGCGAGGACCCGTGTTATTTCACGGGTCTTTGGGGCACGGGGCGTGGCCATTGCGAACCGTAGTGTAGTGAATACTGACAGACAGGGGGAACGAGACTGAGACTGAGAATGATGATGGGCGATGAGATGCTTGACGCTGAGACGCCGCTCACGCCAGGGTATTGTACGCAGTGCACAATACAGACTGGTTGGAGAGCTGGTCGTGAGTCCGAACCGTCATTAAACAGCCAGGTCGTTAAGTGGGGAGTACCTGTATCACAAAATAAAAATTATGACATCTGTGGTTTAATGCCAATATTAACTACTTTATCGCTTCTACCTGTAACTTTTACTTTTACGTTTTTTTCGATATCTTTTGAGTTTAATAGGACTTAAAGAACCGTTTTAGTCAACATTTGTACAAAGAATTATTCAAAGTTTCAAAAAGTTGCTTTTGGAAAACCACCGACTGCTGTGCATTCCGTAACCTATAGATGCTGTGACAGTAATCTAAATTATTATAATAATGTCAAAATATGATTTACAGATCACTGGAAAGTCTGGGCGTGGTACATGCATTTAATTTTTTAAATGTTATATTTTACCTGTTCTGTCAGTGTGCTAGGCATACAACAAAGAGTATTTGTATTTGGAGTTCTCAACCTGCAATGTAACCCTTTATTAATTGTAAAGAGTAGGATGGATGTAGGATGACAACAGCACAGTTTTTGATTATGGAGAACCACCACTAACACCCCTCTTTGGAGAACTATTCATCATGTTTGGGTCTACAAACATCTGATCACTACTCCAAGAGGGGGAGAATCACCACGGGTGAGACAAATAAACATAGAAACAAACAACATTTACACAAAAACATTGGATTACAACATGTATTGAAAAACAGTGAATTAGGTCCAGGAAAACTGGAACTACAACTGGTCACATGGCCACTTCCTGTCATAGTTATGGCAGCAAATGAGGGAGGAGGGTGCTGGGGTACACTCGAAGCAGGTGTAGTGGTTTGTGCGTGTGTGTGTGTGATTGGACCGCCTGTGTGTGTGTGTGTGTGTGTGTGTGTGTGTGTGTGTGTGTGTGTGTGTAAGATGTCCACCAGTGAGTGTACATGACTTATCCCCATTGGTACTGATGTAGATGGGCGGCATTATGTTGCGGCGCCTCCAAGCAGCCGAAAGGGGCCCCGAAGCCCCTCGAACTCTGCAGCCTTGTAGACATCCTACGTCTTCAGGAAAGCCCCGAGCACCCTGCCCTGCGGCCACAGAAGACCCTCGGGCCCCTAGAGAAGCCAGAGGGCCGTGGAGCAACCCCCACGCCCAACCCTGAGGAGCATTACCTAGTCTCAGGGAGCACGAGGAGACCCGGCACCCCAGGGCGAACACATACAGCCAACCCCCAGGTGCAGGCCTGGGGGTTATAAATGCATTTCAGTTGTACCTGCTCTCTGCGGACGATCATTCAGCGGTGCCTTTAGAAAATATATATTTTGGTTGTGCGATTACCACCAGCTGTCTACAGACGCGTAAACTTTCACGCTAACTGCGTGTGGACACTATTTGCAATGAGGCTCATTTTCATCGTAAGGGGCCAATTTTGCACCAAATCTATGAATTATACCTCATTTAAATACAATTCTCCAAGTCCAGATGCTGCTGCAGAATAGTTCCAAAAAAACAATGTCTTACCTACACTAACTAATTTCTTGAAACTAACTGGGATCATGTGTTTATACATAACAGTTAAACCATGTCCTGTGTCTACTTTGGCAATTAGACTCTCGCTTTTTCTATTATTACGTTTAGTGGCCACAAAAGCCGAGTAATTGCTTTGTGAATTCACCCCTCAGTGTCCAATGTTAGTCCTTGTGGCTTTAAGTTTAATTTAAGCGTGTTTGTGTATGTGTTATTTGACTGTGTTATTCTCATACTGTCATTCACCACACCATCAACTCCCCCATTTATATTGCCAAACTAATTTCATGGTAGTTTGTGAGTGTATTGACAAACATTATGTTCGCAATGACCTACATTGCAAGACCTCTGCTACAAAGGCTAAGAAGCGTCGTGGAGGGGGAGCAGGCACAGTGTTGGTTGTTGTTGTGCTGTTTCTATGGCCTGCTTCATCAGTTGCTATTCGTCACTCACTGTCCAATGTTGCTGCTTGTGTCTTTAAGTTTAATTTAAGCATGTGTGTTTGTATATGTTTTGTTTTCTGTCTTGTAGCTACGTGTGTCGGAGGGGGCTTCATTAATGGACTAGCAGAGGCAGCCTATACCCCCTCACTGGGACTGGCACAGGTCGCCGTCCTCTCGGCAGGAAGCGTTTCCTGTTTTATTATCTGTAAGTGTAAGGACTCAACACGATAACACACAATAACTCAAATTCCTTAAAATGTTGTAAAGAAAGTCATCTTTTGAAGAGTTACTGTGGTGTGGGGATGGTGTGGTTTAAGCAGCCACACCTGTCTTGGGTCGAGGTAATTTGGCCCAGGATCAAAGGTGGCTGCGCCTGTTGCTCGTCAGTGCATTCAACAAGCAACAGGTAAATCACCCATCCCCACACACTGGGAGAGCCTCTGTCATGACATGTGTCCATCGGCTCCCGACTTGTTAGACCCTGCCACTCTCAACAATAAACTGGTGTGTTTTAAAAATGTCTGCTGGTGTCTGCTTTGCAAGACGAGTGATCTTTAATCACAAATATTCAATGTTCATGGAATGTCTCACAAACAAAATGTCTGTCTTTGTTTCACTGAGGTGGACTTTTCTTTGCCAAGCCAATGAGAGACCGAAGATATGTGACCATGTTGGACCCTTTCCAGATCAAATATGGAAAAGTAATTACAGGACTAATGGCAGTATTATCACTTGTAACTGACCTGGTGTGGATACCATGTACCCTTATTGGGTTAGGTAAGCACTAAAATTACCATTCAAGGTGTTTGTGACTTGGACGTTTGTCTGAAAAGTCAAACGTCTTTATGTCTGTCTCAATAAACTGCTCTGACCTTTCACCTCAACATGCTGTAACGTTTACAGAGAATAGTGCAAAAAACAAAAATGTTGTGTGAACAGTAGTTCACAGTACAGTAGTGGCCACACTGCTTTTAATGACAGGTCAGAGGAGAACATCCAGATTGGTACAAGTTGAACAGGAAGGCGACAGGATCTCACCAGAAGAACTGGGCATTTAAACATTGGTGAAGAGCATCTGAAACACAAAACATTGAGGAGGATGAAGAAGAACCACTCCAGGTTCCATTCCTGAAGCTCAGAACAGATCCATCTATGTTATGGATGTCAGCTGTGGGAAAGGGGAGCCAGCAGTGGAAGCAAACTTGACCAGTGATGTTTGATAAGACAAAGTCCAGATGCTGCTGCATGATAGTTCCCAAAAAACAATGTCTCACCTGCACTTACTAACTTCTTGAAAATAACTGGGATCATGTGTTTATACATAACAGTTAAACCATGTCCTCCGTGTGTGTATGTGTGTGTGTGTGTGTGTGTGTGTGTGTGTGTGTGTGTGTGTGTGTGTGTGTGTGTGTGTGTGTGTGTGTGTGTGTGTGTTGTGTGTGGGGGTGTGTGTGTCAGGCTCCAGCATGAGTGTGATTCTGGATGTACCCTACACTGTGAGCATCTGGATCTCTGCTGCAGTGGCCGTCACCTACACCCTGCTGGGAGGGCTGTACTCTGTGGCCTACACAGATGTCATACAGCTCATTCTCATCTTCGTCAGTCTGGTGAGTCTCATCAGAGGAGCTGGAAATACGTACATTTGGGCAACCTAACAAGACCTAAAGTTTCATTTAAATAAGGCTTTATAGATACAAATCACAAACATATTAAAAACATATATAGCCTATATATCAGTGACTCCGCGTGCATTTGTGAAACTTGCCAGTGATGCAGCAGATCAGTCAAAGGTGTGATTTAACAGTGTTCTGGTGCACATCAAGAATAAGTTTCTGTGAAACTGAAAGTAGCCAAGCTGGTGAGCAATGACATATCACTGCCTTATTAACATAATTGGCACTTGGGCTATCGTAAAAATGCTAATCTAGAATGACATTTGTCTTCACGTTGCAACGAAAAATTATATCACAAGGAGCAAAATTGTTGAACTGAAAACAATAATTCTCATTTTGAAAGCAAAATATTGGTTGAACAGTTTACCCAAAGTTGGATCACCTTGTGAAAAAAATTGTGTTGTTGCATGGTGAGGTATTTGCGTTTGAGTGAAAAATAAAACAATGTTCTGCAGGCAGACATTAAACAGAGATGCAGTGTTTCCATTTGTCAACAGGTTTTGGAGTAACACTATTCTAACCCACTCATATTTCCAAAACAATTTTCTTTACATCGAGGACAACTCAGGTGCTTCTAAAGTAGTTCACTTCTTTAGAAACATAGGCAACAACTTTCTCACCCATGGTGCAGCGTTTACCTGAGAGCACAGCTTGCTCGCTGTTAGACCACATGGAGGAAACATTCTTCTGGTCTGTGAATATGCTTTCACAGCTTTAGGGAAAGTGATTTATCCTTCAGATTATTAAAATTTAATTACAGACACTTCAGTTAAGCAGTTATATATTGTTTGTCTCCATGCAGTGGTTGTGCGTTCCCTTTGTTGTCATGAACCCTGCTTCCTCTGACATCACCAATATGACGTTGTCCAACACCTCCCACACCTCCTGGCTCAGTACACTGGACACCAGCACAGCCTTGATGAAGATGGATACTTTCTTAGCTATGGTGAGAAGGCAAAAGCTTCTGTCAAGATATTTTAAATGTGTGAATTGAATTAATCTAAAGTAACAGTGAGAGCAGCAGGTTGAAAATGTATTGTTTGCTTTATATTGTTAGTTAACATTTATTATTTTTCCTGCTGAAATGACAAATGCCAATATGTGCAGACGGTGTACAGTCTGCTGTTTTTTACGACTGGAATTCTGTTGCTGTAATTTACAACTGATCTGTTTTGGTATCAGAACAATTTTATGAGCTTGACTGGGAGTACTTGAGCCCAGAATGGAAAGTGATACCCAATATCGCTATATGTGGATCTCCAATATCAAAACAAAAAATATTGTGTCCTTTTATATCTGCACTTTCATTACCCTGCTTCTGTCAGCAACGTGCTATGAGGTCTCCAGGAGTCTGGATAGGCAGTGGAAAAACAATGATTTTGAGGGGCAGCAACTTAATGACTGTGGGAGTCTCTACCCACAGGTACGGGTTTAGGGGGGGGGGGGGTGGAGCCTTTCTTGCACTTGTTTGCCGACATGGCGAGTTTTTATGATGGGAACAGAAGGGCTCGCTGGCCCTTTTTTTTTTAATGCTTATGGTCTGTACAGAAGTGCACCTCACCAGAAGAAATTTGTTGTAAATGTAAATACACCTGGTGAAAATATATGTACTCACTAATCATAATGTACATTTATACAAAAAAGCACGTCAGTCACAAATGTTATTCTTATTATCACCACGTCAGCACTACTCTATCTATTTGTAAGACATGGATTTTATAGTGGAGAGTGAAAAACTTCTATCTTCTTTTGAAGGCTCTGGGAACCTTCTGCTCCCAATCTTTGCACCAAAGGACCTTGTCTGCATCGTCCTCAAAGACAGCCCAGATCAACTGTTACGCTGCTGCAGTCAATATAATAATATTTGCAATTCCACCAACTATATTTGGAGTCATGGCTGCATCTGCAGGTATCAACTTTTACACACTACAGAATGCTATAGAATTAGATATAGATGCTTTGAATGTTTTTTTTAACTATTTGTGTTACTATGTTAATTTTTAACTATTTACGTCTAAAATTGAGTTTGTGAAATGTTTACTTTTTTCGTTGATTTTTACATTTCCACACTGAAATGATCATTCATATAGAAAGTTCCTTCTGGAATCTGTGATGGAAACTAAGGATTTATCAGACACCCCCTTGATTCTTCTTCTTCCTTTCTATTCCTTGAGAGATTCCCCAGTAAACTCAACTGACACATCAATAATACTTCCACTCACATAGTGGTGGAAGTATTCAGACCTTTTACCGGATTAAAAGTACAAAGACACTGAAACAAAATGACTCTTGTAAAATGGGGATGGTTGATTTACCTGTTGCTTGTTGATTGCTCTGACTGGGGGCGACCATCCACTCTGATCACGGGCCCAATTACAGAGACCCAAGAAAGGTGTGGCTGGTTAAACCACACCACAAGGGCAAACACTGCTGGGCTATTTGCCAAGAAAATATCTGTCTCAAGACTTCTTCTATCTGTGCCTCAGATTGGAACCAGACCTCCTACGGTTCTCTGTCTCCTTTTGAAAGTGGACAGGCAGCTATGATCCTGCCCCTCACCCTGAACTACCTCACCCCCTCCTACATCGCCATCATCGGCATCGGAGCTGTGGCTGCCGCTGTGATGTCATCGGCTGACTCAATCTTACTGTCTGCAGCCTCCATCTTCACCTCAAACATCTACAAGAACATCCTGAGGAACCAGGTGAGGGAACATGTTGTTGTTATCCAAGACTATAACCTGCACTGAGAAATATTTTGAACCTTTTCTTTCTCTTATGTAGTACAATTATTTTTTTCTCCTTATATTCTACTACCCTTTTTGTTATGTGAGCCGCTATAACACTATGCTATTAACACTTCGCCCATCTATCCATCTATCTATCTATCTATCTATCTATCTATCTATCTACCTATCTATCTATCTATCTATCTATCTATCTATCTATCTAAAAACCAACTGGAAAAACAAGAAAATATATCCATCCACAAGACGTGTCCAGAGTGTCACTGGAAGCTCTTTCTGTCCAGTGAAATTTAAATTTACTTCAACAAGAAATCAGGAAGTGATGTCATAAGTGCATCAGGAATTCAAGCTCTGTAAGAAAATGATGGTGCAGAACCATTGGTGGCCACAGTGGCTCTTCTGTCAAGTCATAGCTGAGGTTTTACAATGTCTTGCCGGATCTGCTGTGTGGTAGTAACACCTGGTGCCACAGCATGGGGTCACCACAGCAGAGGATTAAGAGGAAGGGACCAGAAGACTATTACAAGAGTCTATTACTTCATCATGTCTTGGTTTTTCCTCTCATTTCAGGCATCCCAGAGGGAGCTGCAGTGGGTGATCCGTGCTGGGGTGGTCGTGGTTGGTGTCGTTGGAACATCACTGACCACTTTCCAAAATAGCATCTTGGAGTTCTGGCTCATTGGTGTAACTGTTTTATATGTCTTCATTTTTCCTCAACTGGTTTGCGTTATTTTCTTTGACCAATCCAATGGATATGGGGCTATTATGGGACTTGCGGTGAGTTTGTTGTTGAAAGCCTTGTGCGGAGAACCGATGCTAGGAGTGCCGGCTACCATCCACCTCCCAGGAGACAGACTGGAGGATGGTGTTCACATCCAAAACTTTCCTGTAAATACTGTGTGTGTGCTGTCTTCCATAGCCTCCATCTTTCTATTCTCCTTCCTGGCTGCACTGCTCTTCAGCAAGGGCCTCGTCCCTGAGAGATGGGACGTGTTCAAAGCCAAACTCCAAGACTCGCCTCCAGTAGCAGGTGGTGCTATGGGCGACAATGGGAAATTGGATGAAAAGGATCCACAACAAGAGGCTTTAGAGCCAATGATGGACTCCAATGAAGATGAAGATTCCTGAGGATGATGGACAGCCACTGTTGATATCGAAGGTTTCTGGATTCTCTTTGCCAGAAGGGTTTGGTTGTAAAAGGATTAAATATGCTCTCTAAACACTCCATCTCTCATCTAATCTCTAACTCTATGAGCCCTTATTATTTCAGCAACAATTTCTGTGTTTTTGGCGATTTTAATTATTTTACTTTTTTGTTTAATTGTCTGCAGACACGCACAAATAATAAATTAGAAATTCACATATCTACACACCATCACTACTTCTACTTGTCAAGTCAATTCTTCGACAGCCCAATCCCTACTTAATTAAGGATTTCCAATACTCTTTCTTCCTCTGCACATTACTCAAACTCACTCCCAACAACACGTTCAAAAGCATGGACGGATGATGTATTTATGTCATGCCGTTTTATATTTTGATATTAAAAAAGGTTACATTCATCTTGGGTCTTCTCATATAGTGTCTTTTGTTGGATCTCTTGTTGAACATCTCATCTGTAACTGGAGGGGAAACATGTTTAGCAAGAGGGATCTCAGTAGCAGTAGAACCTGTAACCTCAGCAGTGTTAACGTGTGCTGCCGTGTGGAATTCAGACGGGTGAACAGAACCATGAGAAAGTATGAATAGAGAAACATAAAGGTGTGGTTGATCAGAAAGCTGACCTGTCATGGTGAAGATTCCCACCAGCTGGCTGATCCTGCGGTTGCCCAGCAGGGTCATCTCCATTTGGTCGGCCAATCTCTTCTTCTCTTTTTTGGATTTGAAGGAAGCCCAGACGCCGGTTCCCAGAACCAGCAGGTAGAACACGACCATTGCTATCACTCCTGGGACGTTCAGAGCCATGATGGACCAGCTGATGGCTGACAGTCCATCTGGATCCTTCTTTGGGTTTTGACTTAAGCTGTTCTTTATCTGCCATGTTCTGATAACGCTGGAAATTGGCTCATTCTGAAGTTGAGTTTTTTGTTTTCTTCTCCTTTTGGGTGGATGTGAACTGTCTCGATTCTGATGTTCTCGGACACCTCTTTAGAGGAGCCATGGTTGTTAACTCCAGACAGAACAGCCACCACAGTCCAATAGTTTAGAATAAATAAATTGTTCAACCCTGGAATTACAGTCACCTGACGCTGCAACCTATATGTAAATCACCTAGGTCTGAGTGTTAGTTGTCTTATTTTTTGAAAGGTAACAATGAACAATTCAGAAGGATTTCCAAACTTTTTCACAGGGAATTTTTATTACGTAGTAACTGTAAAAAAGTCCACTAGAGGGTGATCTTGCTTTACGTTCTGATGAAAAGTGTGATGTTTATCTGCATACAGTTTAGAGGTCAGGTCAGCTTCACTTAGGCCTTCAGACACTGCAGGCCTTAGTGCTCAATTCAGATTTATTGCTCAGATCCAATGTTTTTGTTTGGCTGTTCACATTATTCTTTAAATGTGGCCAATATCAGATTACGGTGTGAACGTGTCACGTCCTGAACTGAGCCTCACCTGCATGTGCAGAAGTAGTTTTTTTGTTTTGTTCAATAAGGAAATTTAGAAAAATAAAACATTTATAACAATGAAACTATAAAACATTTGAAGAGAGTAAATCTATAATAAAAATTACTCTTCCCACACAGTTCATTTAGTACTTAAATAAAATATGGATATATTTACATTTTTTTCTTCAGGAATTATAGATCTCACTGAATCTTAATACAGGTACTCCTCACTTAACGGCCGAGTTCCGTTCCGAGGACCAGGTCGTTAAGCGAATTGGTCGATAAGCGAGGACCCGTGTTATTTCATGCCAGGGTATTGTACACAGTGCACAATACAGACTGGTCGGAGAGCTGGTCGTGAGTCCGAACCGTCATTAAACAGCCAGGTCGTTAAGTGGGGAGTACTTGTATTTCGATATAGAAATGACGACATCTGTGGTTTATTGCCAATTTTGACCATTACCTATCGCTATTACTTATAACTTTTACATGTTTTTTTGATATCTTATTTAATAGGAATTATAGAACCATTTTTGTCGACATTTGTAAAAATAATTATTCAAAGTTCCAACAAGTTGCTTTTGGAAAACCAGGGACTGCTGTGCATTCCGCTACCTATAGATGCCGTGACAGTAATAAAAATTATATTAATAATGTCAAAATATGATTTACAGAACACTGGAAAGTCTGGGCATGGTACCTCTTATAAATGCATTTCAGTTGGACCTGCTCTCTGCAGAAGATCGTGAAGCGCTGCCAGCCGCCACCAGCTGTCTGCAGACGTGAATAATTTCACGCTAACTGCGTGTGGACACTATTTGCAACGAGGCTCATTTTCATAGAAAGGGGCCAATTTTCCACCAAATGTATGACTAATACATCATTTAAATATGTGCAAATAGTACCAGTGCACCAAGACGCTATTTGTGTTGCAGCACAGTTAGTGACGATTTCCCGTTTGCGTGTGCTTTGTCAATTAGACTCTGGCTTTTTCTATTATTTGCGCCGGTTTAGCTGCCGCAAAAGCCGCGCCATCGCATTGTGAATTCGCCCCACAGTGTCCAATGTTGCTGCTTGTGGCTTTCAATTTAATTTAAGCATGTGTGTTTGTATATGTTTTGTTTTCTGTCTTATAGCTTCATGTATCGGAGGGGGCTTCATTAATGGACTAGCAGAGGCAGCCTACACCCCCTCACTGGGACTGGCACAGGTTTCCGTCCTCTAGGCAGGAAGCGTTTCCTGTTTTATTATCTGTAAGTGTAAGGACTGAACTCGAGAACACACAATAACTCAAATTCTTTAAGTATTGTAAAGATCAAGTCAACTTATGAAGAGTTACTGTGGTGTAGGGATGGTGTGGTTTAAGCAGCCACCCCTGTCTTGGGTCTAAGTCAGGGGTCGGCAACCCGCGGCTCCAGAGCCGGATATGGCTCTTCTATCCCTCTTGCGTTGCTCCCTGTGGCTTCGAGAAAATAGATGTTGATTAAATAATGGCTATTTAATTTAAATACATTTTATTCTTTTCAGTTAATTTTTTCAATGTATTAGTTATGATTCTGGAGATTTAGGTGATCTTGTACATTGGGATAAAACGTGTTTTCATATTTTGTCGATCATAATATGCATCGCACCTTGTATGCGTCACCTGTTGCCGACAGACTGGTGACTTTTTTTGAGCTCTCGAACCCCGGTAAGCTAACCATGGAAACATCCAAAAAAATAAAAGTTTGAGGAAAATAGAACGTTAAAGTTCGTTTCATGGAATGCGGAGCGGAATCGAGACATGGAATGCCATTCCCGACACCTATTTGAACATGAACAAGTACCAGTGACGTGCAGTGAGGGTTGGGGTTGGGGAGGCACTGACTCACAAGTCAGATTTACAAACATGCAGTAGGATCGTCATCCTCATCGTTACCACGAAAGGCCAGCTCCTGTTTAGCTGAAAAGCAGGTTGCATTTATGAGGTCTTTCAAAATCTCACGATTTTCCTTTACCTTGGCATTGTGGAGGCTGATATTAAGTCTTCGTTGTTCATTCAGAGCCAGATCAATGCGCGAAGTTCCAAAGGTTTTTAAAGAAATCTGATTTTGAATGTGAGCAGTTGATCGTTCATGTTTGTCAAGGCTTCTTGGCAAGTTTTTCAAGTCACAAAATCCCGTATGGGTCCACACAGTCTCACTCGTTGAGAATAAAAGGCAGGGAAAGCAGAAAAGATGTTTTTTTATAGCACAGCCACAAAGCCAGTCTTTACGTGTATACCAATCCGTTTGAAAAGAACGAGTAGTTTCCCGTCTATTCCCGACTCCCGTCGTTTGAAGCAAACCTCGTAGTTCTGGCGTCGGTCTCCCAGTATTTATGACTTCTTGCTTTGACTGAAAGTCCAGCTTTGAAAAATTTCTTAGTTTAGAAATCAAATCCTCCATTTTCAGGGCGAGAAATGACAGCTTGTCGCTAAGCTCTACAGCGTCGCACAGCACACTTCTTGTGTTTTCTTTTTGCACACGGGTTCGAGTTGACCGTGACCTGGCTGGTGGCAGGCTATCAGGCTGCTCACTATCGCCGCCTTCCTTGAGGCAGAGGTACTGCCTGCCTCAAGGCAAGCATTTTCCCTGTGGATTTATGTCATATCAATAAGATGTTTAATATTACACACATACATGAAATACATTACTGAACACCATGGAAAATAAGACGTATACTTTTATTACATAAAAGTGTCCTCAACCATCATATTGGAAACATACACAGAAATGGGAACATGCAGCGCCATTTGCACGCGCTCAATCCAGTTTGTGAGTGATTGCGCAATCTGGAGGGAGGCTCGGCTGTCCATGCCTCACCTCCCCTCTCCGAAGGAGACTCCGTTTATTTAAGCAGGAAATACAGAATTTTCTGCGATTTTTACTATAAAAATGGTCAAAATACATTAAGAACCACACCAAAATCATAGTCCAGAGGACAAATATTAATACTTGTGTTATTTTATTATTTCGTTTATTTTTCCTCTCATGATGACAGGGGAGGCATAGCCTCACCTGCCTCCCCTGACTGCACGTCACTGACAAGTACGCATTTGGGGTCCTGTCCATCTTTGGATCAACATACTTGTGCAAGCAAGTGTTTTCCACCATGAACTTCATAAAAAGCCAAAATCGGTCGCGACTCACTGATGACAGCTAACAGTCGTGTGAAGCTCAAACTTACTATCATGATCTCCGCCTTCTTCTACCTTCCTCTCCCTCTCCTTACCTGTCCCATTAGCCCAACTCCGTTCACCTGCGCACACAGCTGTTCCAGATCTGTAATCTAAGCACTATATATGCCTCTCTCACCAGTCACCCATTGCCAGATTGTCGTCGATGCGTGCACCAGACTCTCCAGCATTCCCCTGACTGACTCCCCGCTACCAACTCGCTCCGACCACGTATCCTGCCCCCCCCCCCCCCCCCCCCGCCTGTCTTCCGTCCGCCCTACAAATAAAAGACATAACCAAATATCCCTGCCTGTCTTTGTGCTGCAATTGGGTCCTAACCACACCCGTTACAGCCAGGAAAACGCTATTGCGGCCGCAAGGCCAAAAAGGAAGCACCTTTTACTCTCGGCCACAAGGATATAAAAACTGTGACATTGTCAGAAATCCACATGTTGGTCCATGGTCCTTCAGCCTGGATCTGTGCTTTGACTTGTTGATGTGTATGACTGAGAAGGTTTGCTGCAGATGAAGGTGGATCCAAACAGGACCAATCGGTCCTCTTTCAAAGAGAGGTAAAACTCAGGCAGAGTGGAAGACTAAATTTTGTTCTCTATACATAGTCACAGAAACGTAGATACTTTTTTATATTTGCTATTGTTTTTAAAACCGATTGAGATTTCATTTTCATATTTTCTTACATGAAATGAAATGAATGAAAAACAAACGTCTTCCACCTTGGATTGGAACAGTGCATTGTGTAACAGAGGGTGCGATCTCCACTCTAGTGCTCTGCCCATTCCTGTGTCTCCCAACAAATCAATTAAAAACAAAGTGCAGTTATTTGACATGAATTTTTTTTCCTTCATTTCCGAATTGAACGAAAAACAAAAATGTTCTGTGTGTCCCGTGCCCTGTCATTCACGTCTTCCGTTGCTATGGGACTTAATTTGGTAAAAACTGGATTGATTTTGTGTGAATACTCTTTACCTGTAAATAATAAACCCTGCATTTCTGTAAGAGAGAGACTTTCTCAATCACTCTCTCAGTCGCTGCAGAGCCGTCAATACCGGCCTCTCCCTCCACAATGAACTCACAGAGCAGAGACTCAGAGTCTCTGCTCTGTGTGTCTCTGGTGATGGAGGCTCTGAGGACTGGATGAAACTGTTTCACGGGAACGCTGTCAAACTGGAAAAACCTACCTTTATTGATACTCGAAATTACCATAATATATAATTACCACCGTGACCCTCAAGGCTAACAAATTTTAAAAAGGCACCGCAAGCTTAGATCTACATCCTTTCTACAAAATAACTAAATGCGACTGAGAAAGCTTCTGCATTTTCTTACCTCTTCAGTCAGACACTGTGACTTCAGCTGGAGTCAGTCAGTCATCCATCAGCTCGTCCATCATGGCTCTGAACGTCCCAGGAGTGATAGCCATGGTCTTCTTCTACCTGCTGGTCCTGGGAACCGGCATCTGGGCTTCCTTCAAATCCAAAAAAGAGAAGAAGAAGAGATCGGCCGACCAAATGGAGATGACCCTGCTGGGCAACCGTAGGATCAGCCAGCTGGTGGGAATCTTCACCACGACAGGTCAGTTTTCTGATCAACACGCCTTAATGTTGATCTTTTCTTACTTCCTTGTGGTTCTGTTCATCCTTCTGAATTCCCCATTTCCGAAATATAATATCTTCATCCATCCATGCTTTTAATTTGAGCCACCACAGTCAGATCGTTTAGAATAAAAACATTGTTCAGCCTGGAATCACCTGAAGCTGCAATCTCATCCGTAAATCACCTCGGTCTGAGTGTTAGTTTTCATATTTTTTGAAAGGTAACAATGAACAATTCAGAAGGATTTCCAAACTTTTTCACAGGGAATTTTTATTACGTAGTAACTGTAAAAAAGTCCACTAGAGAGTGATCTTACTTCACGTTCTGAAGAAAAGTGTGATGTTTATCTGCGTACAGTTTAGAGGTCAGGTCAGCTTCACTTAGGCCTTCAGACACTGCAGGCCTTAGTGCTCAATTCAGATTTATTGCTCAGATCCAATGTTTTTGTTTGGCTGTTCACATTATTTTTTAAATGTGGCCGATATTAGATTCCGGTGTGAATGGGTCACGTCCTGAGCTGAGCCTCACCTGCATGTGCAGAAGTAGGTTTTTTTGTTTTGTTCCATAAGGAAATTTTGAAAAATAAAACATTTAAAACAATGAAACTATAAAACATTTGAGAGAATGATTAAATCTATAATAAAACGTACTCTTCCACACACAGTTCATTTAGTACTTAAATAAAATATGGATTTTTAATTTTTTTTTCGTCAGAAATTCTAGATCTCACCGTTTTGGTCAACATTTATACAAAGAATTATTCAAAGTTTCAAAAAGTTGCTTTTGGAAAACCACGGACTGCTGTGCATTCCGCAACCTATAGATGCTGTGACAGTAATAAAAATTATTATTATAATGTCAAAATATGATTTACAGATCATTGGAAATTCTGGTACCTCTTATAAATGCATTTCATTTTTTAAATTTAATTTTTTACCTGTTCTGTCAGTGTGCTAGGCATACAACAAAGAGTATTTGTATTTGTATGCCATCGCATCTAGGACAGAGTTAGTCTGCAAGTGGAGTTCTCAACCTGCAATGTAACCCTTTATTAATTCTTAAATCATCAAGAACTGCTGCAATAACTCTGTCCTGTGGACGACCTGTAGGATGACAAGAGCACAGTTTTTGGTTATGGAGAGCCGCCACCAACCCCCCTCTTTGGAGAACTATTTATCATGTTTGGGTTTATAAACATCTGATCACAACTTCAAGAGGGGGAGAATCAACACGGGTGAAACAAATAAACATAGAAACAAACAACATTTACACAAAAACATGAACAATGGATGACATGTATTGAAAAACAATTAATTAGGTCCAGGAAAACTGGAACTACAAGAATAGAAAAAACAGTCTTTATTCGTCACACAACACACCACACTACAACACATGCTTGCACACACAGACACACTCACATGCTTTGGATGGTGGCCGGTGAAATGGTTCCTCCGCATTTAACCCATCCTGGCTTGTCCTTCCTCCGGGGCCACAGCCAGGAGCAGTGGGCAGCATACGTGGACGCGCCCGGGGACCAGGTGAGTGAGTGTCCATCGCTGGTCAGACGATGATGTGTGCATGTTTTTGAGCGGGGTCCTTAATGACGTGAGGTGGAGGAAACCCCATGTGAGCACGGGGAGAACATGCAAACTCCACACAGAAAGGCTCCTATTTGGGAGATAACCCGCCGGAGCACGGTGCCAACAGCGCCCCAGGTGGGAATGGAACCCAGGACCTTCTTGCTGTGAGGCAGCAGTGCAATGCACTACGCCACCCCCAAGGTGGTGCTGGGGTGCACTCGAAGCAGGTGTGGTGGTGTGTGCGTGTGATTGGACCGCCTGTATGTGTGTGTGTATGTGTGTGTGTGTGTGTGTGTGTGTGTGTGTGTGTGTGTGTGTGTGTGTGTGTGTGTGTGTTTCCACCGGTGAGTGTACATAACTTATCCCCATTGGTACTGATGTAGACGGGCCGTATTTTGTTGTGGCGCCTCCAAGCAGTGGAAAGGGCCCCGAAGCCCCCCGAACTCTGCAGCCTTGTAGACATCCTACATCTTCAGGAAAGCCCTTAGCACCCTGCCCTGCGGCCACAGAAGACCCCCGGGCCCCTAGAAAAGCCAGAGGGCCGTGGTGCATTTCACAGTTTGCGTGTGCTTTATCAACTAGACTCTCGCTTTTTCTTTTATTAGGTTAAGTGGCCACAAAAGCTGTGCAATTGCTTTGTGAATTCCCCCCTCAGTGTCCAATGTTAGTACTTGTGGCAAGTTTCAATTAAGCGTGTTTTTATATGTGTTATTTGACTGTGTTATTCTTATACTGTCATTCACCACACCATCAACTACCCCATTTATATTGCCAAACTAATTTCATGGTAGACATGGTGTGTGTTGGTATATGTTTTGTTTACTGTCTTATAGCTACATGGATCGGCGGGGGCTTCATTAATGGACTAGCAGAGGCAGCCTACACACCCTCACTGGGACTGACACAGGTCGCCATCCTCTCGGCAGGAAATGTTTCCTGCTTTATTATCTGTAAGTGTAAGGGCTGAACTTGATAACACACAATAACTAACATTTCTTAAAATGTTCTCAAGCAAGTCATCTTTTGAAGAGTTACTGTGGTGTGGGGATGGTGTGGTTTAAGCAGCCACACCTGTCTTGGGTCTAGGTAATTGGGCCAAGGATCGAAGGTGGCTGCGCCTGTTGCTCGTCAGTGCATTCAACATGTTAGACCTTGCCACTCTCAACAATAAACTGGTGTTTTCAAAATATCTGCTGGTATCTGCTTTGCAAGACGAGTGATCTATAATCACAAATATTCATGTAATGTTCATGGAATGTCTCACAAACAAAATGTCTGTCTTTGTTTCATTGAGGTGGACTTTTCTTTGCCAAGCCAATGAGAGACCGAAGATATGTGACCATGTTGGACCCTTTCCAGATCAAATATGGAAAAGTAATTACAGGACTAATGGCAGTTTTATCAATTGTAACTGACCTGGTGTGGATACCATGTACCCTTATTGGGTTAGGTAAGCACTAAAATTACCATTCAAGGTGTTTGTGACTTGGACGTTTGTCTGAAATGTCAACTGTCTTTATGTCTGTCTCAATAAACTGCTCTGACCTTTCACCTCAACATGCTGTAACGTTTACAGAGAATGGTGCAAAAAACAAAAATGTTGTGTGAACAGTAGTTCACAGTACAGTAGTGGCCACACTGCTTTTAATGACAGGTCAGAGGAGAACATCCAGATTGGTACAAGTTGAACAGGAAGGCGACAGGATCTCACCAGAAGAACTGGGCATTTAAACATTGGTGAAGAGCATCTGAAACACAAAACATTGAAGAGGATGAAGAAGAACCACTCCAGGTTCCATTCCTGAAGCTCAGAACAGATCTATCTAACTTATGGATGTCAGCTGTGGGAAGGGGGAGCCAGCAGTGGAAGCAAACTTGACCAGTGATGTTTGATAAGACAAAGTCCAGATACTGCTGCACAATAGTTCCCAAAAAAACAATGTCTTACCTGCACTTACTAACTTCTTGAAATTAACTGGGATCATGTGTTTATACATAACAGTTAAACCGTGTCCTGTGTGTGTGTGTTTGTGTTTCAGGCTCCAACATGAGTGTGATTCTGGATTTATCCTACACTGTGAGCATCTGGATCTCTGCTGCCGTGGCCGTCACCTACACCCTGCTGGGAGGGCTGTACTCTGTGGCCTACACAGATGTCATACAGCTCATTCTTATCTTCGTCAGTCTGGTAAGTCTCATCAGAGGAGCTGGAAATACGTATATTTGTGCAACCTTACAAGACCTTAGTTTCATTTTAAATAAGGCTTTATAGATACAAATCACAAACACTAAAAACATACATAGCCTATATATCAATGACTCCCCATGCATTCGTGAAACTTGCCAATGATTCAGCAGATCGGTCAAAAGTGAGATTTAACAGTGTTCTGGTGCACATCAAGAAAAACTGGCCAAGCTGGTGAGCAATGACATATCACTGCCTTATTAACATAATTGGCACTTGGGCTATCGTAAAAATGCTAATCTAGAATGACATTTGTCTTCACGTTGCAACGAAACATTATATCACCAGGAGCAAAATTGTTGAACTGAAAACAATAATTCTCATTTTGAAAGCAAAATATTGGTTCAACAGTTTATCCAAAGTTGGATCACCTTGTGAAAAAATTTGTTGTTGCATGGTGAGGTATTTGTATTTGAGTGACAAATAAAAACAATGTTCTGCAGGCGGACATTAAACAAAGAGTAACCATATTCTAACCCACTCATATTTCCCAAACAATTTACTTAACATCGAGGACAACTCAGGTGTTTCTAAAGTAGTTCACTTCTTTAGAAACATAGGCAACAACTTTCTCACACAAAGTGCAGCGTTTACCTGAGACCACAGCTTGCTTGCTGTGAGACCACTTGGAGGATACATTCTTCTGGTCTGTGAATATGCTTTCACCAGAAGTGCAATGGAACCCCCGCATCAGTTTCTGTGCATTTCTTGTCAGTGTATCAAGTACAGAGACACTCAGAATCTGCAAATGTAATGTTTCTATAGACAAGGTAAGCTTTCACAGCTTTAGGGAAAGTGATTCATCCTTCAGATTATTCTAAAAATTTCATTACAGACACTTCAGTTAAGCAGTTATATATTGTTTGTCTCCATGCAGTGGTTGTGCGTTCCCTTTGTTGTCATGAACCCTGCTTCCTCTGACATCACCAATATGACGTTGTCCAACACCTCCCACACCTCCTGGCTCGGTACACTGGACACCAGCACAGCCTGGATGAAGATGGATACTTTCTTAGCTATGGTGAGAAGGAAAAAGCTTCTGTCAAGATATTTTAAATATGTGAATTTAATTCATCTTAAATTACAGTTAGAGCAGCAGGTTGAAAATGTATTGCTTGCTTTATAT
Source organism: Zeus faber (assembly GCF_960531495.2). Classification (NCBI taxonomy): domain Eukaryota; kingdom Metazoa; phylum Chordata; class Actinopteri; order Zeiformes; family Zeidae; genus Zeus; species Zeus faber. The sequence goes on along the minus strand of NW_028293039.1, from coordinate 99,810 downwards.
TGTTAGTTCACATTTATTTTTTTTCCTGCTGAAATGACAAATTACAATTCCTTATGGCTCAATCCAGCACGTTGTATACAAATGTGTGTATAAAATTGTGCCAGTGTGCACAATACTTTTGTCCAATAAGGACACTGTTCACACCTGTTCAGCTCCTAACTCATCACAATGCCTCTATCAAACAGAATCTGTCCCCACGGCTTTAGGAGTCATTACATATGGTGTTCCTCCAGGCTCCATGTTAGGCCCACCACCATCTCCTCTTGAAATCCTATATTTTGGCCATATTGTTTATTCAATTTTTTTATTATTATGCTGATGAACCTGTATACTAGGATGTTTAATTACCAATGCCAATGTGTGCAAACAGTGTACAGTCTGCTGTTTTTTACTACTGGAATTCTGTTGCTGTAATTTACAACTGATCTGTTTTGGTATCAGAACATTTTTATGAGCTTGACTGGGAGTACTTGAGCACAGAATGGAAAGTGATACCCGATGTCTGTATAAGTGGATCTCTGATATCAAGACAAAAAATATTGTGTCTGGTCATATGTTCACTTTCATGAACTCGCTTCTGTCAGAAACGTGCAATGAGGTCTCAGTCTGGATAGGCAGTGAAAAACCAAGAGTTTTACGCACAGCAACTTAATGACCGTGGGATTCTCTACCCACAGGTACGCCTTTAGGGGGGGGGGACATGGAGTCTATTTTGCACTTGATTGCCAACATGGCAAGTTTTTATGACAGGCGGGAACAGAAGGGCTCGCTGGCCAAAAGGATAAATAATAAACAATTATAATTATAATCAGTCTGGGCGCAGGAGGAGTGATGCTCCAGGCTGTCTCCTGGTAGCTGATGAGCCTGTGTGCCGATCCCCTCTGCAAGACAAACAAACATTTAGAAAACTCTCTGCCCACGGACTGGACCAGTCAGCTCTGCCCGGGAGCCGATTAGGTTTATTCGAGGCAGCTGTGCGGCCGCGGAAAGAAGCCACGCTGTCGTCTGCAGCTGCGGCTTAACCATGCCCCTTGGTCCACCACAATGATGTATCGCATGAAGCCCAATGGAAATGATTGATAACTAGACTGCTATGCATCACAAGAGAAGAGAGAACAACACAGGCTAAAGGCTACCACATTATCCAATGGATGCCTGCAGCTATGTTTCAAATTAATTAATTGATCATTTCTAACCAAGATTCCATAACAATATCTGATCCTGTGCATAGTATCACATTTCTATATCTTACATATGTGTTTTATATTTTGGGATCATTTTATATATTTTATATTTTAAATCATATATCATTTCATTATTACTTTTTATTCCCCCTTTTTTTCTCAGACTGATAAGCTTTTTTTTTTTAATGCTTATGGTCTGTACAGAGTGCACCGAACCTCACCAGAAGAATTGTGTTGCATATGTAAAAACACCGGGTGAAAATATGCGTACTCACCAATCATAATGTACATTTATACAAAAAGGCACTTCAGTCACCAATGTTATTCTTATTATCACCGGGTCAGCACTACTCTGTCTATTTGTAAGACATGGATTTCATGGTGAAGAGTAAAAAAATTCTAACCATCTTCTTTTGAAGGCTCTAGGAAGCTTCTGCTGCCAATCGTTGCACCAAAGGACCTTGTCTGCCTCGTCCTCAAAAACAGCCCAGATCAACTGTTACGCTGCTGCAGTCAATGTAATAATATTTGCAATTCCACCAACTATATTTGGAGTCATGGCTGCATCTGCAGGTATCAACTTTTACACACCACAGAATGCTATAGAATTAGATATAGATGCTTTGAATGTTTTTTTGTATTTTAATGTAAGTCATTTTAATATTTTTATAATTTTTTATTATTTAAATTCTTAAATGTTTGTGAAATGTTTACTTATTTTGTTGCTTTTTACATTTCCACACAGAAATGATCATTCATATAGAAAGTTCTTTCTGGAATCTATGATGGAAACTAAGGATTTATCAGACACCCCCTTGACTCTTCTGCTTCCTTTCTATTCCTTGAGAGACTCCCCAGTAAACTCAACTGACACTTCCACAATACTTCCACTCACATAGTGCAGCAAATATTCAGACCTTTTACCAGATTAAAAGTACAAAGGCACTGAAACAAAATGACTCTTGTAAAATGGGGATGGTTGATTTACCTGTTGCTTGTTGATTGCTCTGACTGGGGGCCTACATCCACTCTGATCCCGGGCCCAATTACTGAGACCCAAGACGGGTGTGGCTGTTTAAACCACACCACAAGGGCAAACACTGCTGGGCTATTTGCCAAGAAAATATCCCGTCTCATTATTTATTCTCTCTGTACCTCAGATTGGAACCAGACCTCCTACGGTTCTCTGTCTCCTTTTGAAAGGGGACAGGCAGCTATGATCCTGCCCCTCACCCTGAACTACCTCACACCCTCCTACATCGCCATCATCGGCATCGGAGCTGTGGCTGCCGCTGTGATGTCATCAGCTGACTCAACCTTACTGTCTGCAGCCTCCATCTTCACCTCAAACATCTACAAGAACATCCTGAGGAACCAGGTGAGGAAACATGTTGTTATCCCAGACTATAACCTGCACTGAGAAATATTTTGAACCTTTTCTTTCTCTTATGTAGTACAATTATTTTTTTCTCCTTTTTATTCTACTACCCTTTTTGTTATGTGAGTTGCTATAACGCTATGCTACTAACACATCTATCTATCTTTCTATCTATCTATTTAAAATCCAACTGGAAAATCAAGAAAATCTATCAATCCACAAATCAGTGTCCAGAGTTTCACTGGAAGCTCTTTCTGTCAAGTGATCGGAAATTTACTTTAACAAGAATCAGGAAGTGGTGTTATAAGTGCATCAGGAATTCAAGCTCTGTAAGAAAATGATGGTGCAGAACCATTGGTGGCCACAGTGGCTCTTCTGTCAAGTCATGGCTGAGGTTTTACAATGTCTTGCTGGATCTGCTGTGTGGTAGTAACACCTGGTGCCACAGCATGGGGTCACCACAGCAGAGGATTAAGAGGAAGGGACAGGAAGACTATTACAAGAGTCTATTACTTCATCATGTCTTGGTTTTTCCTCTCATTTCAGGCATCCCAGAGGGAGCTGCAGTGGGTGATCCGTGCTGGGGTGGTCGTGGTTGGTGTCGTTGGAACATCTCTGACCACTTTCCAAAATAGCATCTTGGAGTTCTGGCTCATTGGTGTAACTGTCTTATATGTCTTCATTTTTCCTCAACTGGTTTGCGTTATTTTCTTTGACCAATCCAATGGATATGGGGCTATTATGGGACTTGTGGTGAGTTTGTTGTTGAAAGCCTTGTGTGGAGAACCGATGCTAGGAGTGCCGGCTACCATCCACCTCCCAGGAGACAGACTGGAGGATGGTGTTCACATCCAAAACTTTCCAGTATATACTGTGTGTGTGCTGTCTTCCATAGCCTCCATCTTTCTATTCTCCTTCCTGGCTGCACTGCTCTTCAGCAAGGGCCTCGTCCCTGAGAGATGGGACGTGTTCAAAGCCAAACTCCAAGACTCGCCTCCAGTAGCAGGTGGTGTAATGGGTGACAATGGGAAATTGGATGAAAAGGATCCACAACAAGAGGCTTTAGAGCCAATGATGGACTCCAATGAAGATGAAGATTCCTGAGGATGATGGACAGCCACTGTTGATATCGAAGGTTTCTGGATTCTCTTTGCCAGAAGGGTTTGGTTGTAAGAGGATTAAATATGCTCTCTAAACACTCCATCTCTCATCTAATCTCTAACTCTATGAGCCCTTATTATTTCAGCAACAATTTCTGTGTTTTTGGCGATTTTAATTATTTTACTTTTTTGTTTAATTGTCTGCAGACACGCACAAATAATAAATTAGAAATTCACATATCTACACACCATCACTACTTCTACTTGTCAAGTCAATTCTTCGACAGCCCAATCCCTACTTAATTAAGGATTTCCAATACTCTTTCTTCCTCTGCACATTACTCAAACTCACTCCCAACAAGTTCAAAAGCATGGACGGATGATGTATTTATGTCATGCCGTTTTATATTTTGATATTAAAAAAGGTTACATTCATCCTGGGTCTTCTCATATAGTGTCTTTTGTTGTATCTCTTGTTGAACATCTCATCTGTAACTGGAGGGGAAACATGTTTAGCAAGAGGGATCTCAGTAGCAGTAGAACCTGTAACCTCAGCAGTGTTAACGTGTGCTGCCGTGTGGAATTCAGACGCGTGAACAGAAGCATGAGAAAGTATGAATAGAGAAACATAAAGGTGTGGTTGATCAGAAAGCTGACGTGTCATGGTGAAGATTACCACCAGCTGGCTGATCCTGCGGTTGCCCAGCAGGGTCATCTCCATTTGGTCGGCCAATCTCTTCTTCTCTTTTTCGGATTTGAAGGAAGCCCAGACGCCGGTTCCCAGAACCAGCAGGTAGAAGAAGACCATTGCTATCACTCCTGGGACGTTCAGAGCCATGATGGACCAGCTGATGGCTGACAGTCCATCTGGATCCTTCTTTGGGTTTTGACTTAAGCTGTTCTTTATCTGCCATGTTCTGATAACGCTGGAAATTGGCTCATTCTGAAGTTGAGTTTTTTGTTTTCTTCTCCTTTTGGGTGGATGTGAACTGTCTCGATTCTGATGTTCTCGGACACCTCTTTAGAGGAGCCATGGTTGTTAACTCCAGACAGAACAGCCACCACAGTCCAATAGTTTAGAATAAATAAATTGTTCAACCCTGGAATTACAGTCACCTGACGCTGCAACCTATAAGTAAATCACCTAGGTCTGAGTGTTAGTTGTCATATTTTTTGAAATGTAACAATGAACAATTCAGAAGGATTTCCAAACTTTTTCACAGGGAATTTTTATTACGTAGTAACTGTAAAAAAGTCCACTAGAGGGTGATCTTGCTTTACGTTCTGATGAAAAGTGTGATGTTTATCTGCATACAGTTTAGAGGTCAGGTCAGCTTCACTTAGGCCTTCAGACACTGCAGGCCTTAGTGCTCAATTCAGATTTATTGCTCAGATCCAATGTTTTTGTTTGGCTGTTCACATTATTCTTTAAATGTGGCCAATATCAGATTACGGTGTGAACGTGTCACGTCCTGAACTGAGCCTCACCTGCATGTGCAGAAGTAGTTTTTTTGTTTTGTTCAATAAGGAAATTTAGAAAAATAAAACATTTATAACAATGAAACTATAAAACATTTGAAGAGAGTAAATCTATAATAAAAATTACTCTTCCCACACAGTTCATTTAGTACTTAAATAAAATATGGATATATTTACATTTTTTTCTTCAGGAATTATAGATCTCACTGAATCTTAATACAGGTACTCCTCACTTAACGGCCGAGTTCCGTTCCGAGGACCAGGTCGTTAAGCGAATTGGTCGATAAGCGAGGACCCGTGTTATTTCATGCCAGGGTATTGTACACAGTGCACAATACAGACTGGTCGGAGAGCTGGTCGTGAGTCCGAACCGTCATTAAACAGCCAGGTCGTTAAGTGGGGAGTACTTGTATTTCGATATAGAAATGACGACATCTGTGGTTTATTGCCAATTTTGACCATTACCTATCGCTATTACTTATAACTTTTACATGTTTTTTTGATATCTTATTTAATAGGAATTATAGAACCATTTTTGTCGACATTTGTAAAAATAATTATTCAAAGTTCCAACAAGTTGCTTTTGGAAAACCAGGGACTGCTGTGCATTCCGCTACCTATAGATGCCGTGACAGTAATAAAAATTATATTAATAATGTCAAAATATGATTTACAGAACACTGGAAAGTCTGGGCATGGTACCTCTTATAAATGCATTTCAGTTGGACCTGCTCTCTGCAGAAGATCGTGAAGCGCTGCCAGCTGCCAGCCGCCACCAGCTGTCTGCAGACGTGAATAATTTCACGCTAACTGCGTGTGGACACTATTTGCAACGAGGCTCATTTTCATAGAAAGGGGCCAATTTTCCACCAAATGTATGACTAATACATCATTTAAATATGTGCAAATAGTACCAGTGCACCAAGACGCTATTTGTGTTGCAGCACAGTTAGTGACGATTTCCCGTTTGCGTGTGCTTTGTCAATTAGACTCTGGCTTTTTCTATTATTTGCGCCGGTTTAGCTGCCGCAAAAGCCGCGCCATCGCATTGTGAATTCGCCCCACAGTGTCCAATGTTGCTGCTTGTGGCTTTCAATTTAATTTAAGCATGTGTGTTTGTATATGTTTTGTTTTCTGTCTTATAGCTTCATGTATCGGAGGGGGCTTCATTAATGGACTAGCAGAGGCAGCCTACACCCCCTCACTGGGACTGGCACAGGTTTCCGTCCTCTAGGCAGGAAGCGTTTCCTGTTTCATTATCTGTAAGTGTAAGGACTGAACTCGAGAACACACAATAACTCAAATTCTTTAAGTATTGTAAAGATCAAGTCAACTTATGAAGAGTTACTGTGGTGTAGGGATGGTGTGGTTTAAGCAGCCACCCCTGTCTTGGGTCTAAGTCAGGGGTCGGCAACCCGCGGCTCCAGAGCCGGATATGGCTCTTCTATCCCTCTTGCGTTGCTCCCTGTGGCTTCGAGAAAATAGATGTTGATTAAATAATGGCTATTTAATTTAAATACATTTTATTCTTTTCAGTTAATTTTTTCAATGTATTAGTTATGATTCTGGAGATTTAGGTGATCTTGTAACATTGGGATAAAACGTGTTTTCATATTTTGTCGATCATAATATGCATCGCACCTTGTATGCGTCACCTGTTGCCGACAGACTGGTGACTTTTTTTGAGCTCTCGAACCCCGGTAAGCTAACCATGGAAACATCCAAAAAAATAAAAGTTTGAGGAAAATAGAACGTTAAAGTTCGTTTCATGGAATGCGGAGCGGAATCGAGACATGGAATGCCATTCCCGACACCTATTTGAACATGAACAAGTACCAGTGACGTGCAGTGAGGGTTGGGGTTGGGGAGGCACTGACTCACAAGTCAGATTTACAAACATGCAGTAGGATCGTCATCCTCATCGTTACCACGAAAGGCCAGCTCCTGTTTAGCTGAAAAGCAGGTTGCATTTATGAGGTCTTTCAAAATCTCACGATTTTCCTTTACCTTGGCATTGTGGAGGCTGATATTAAGTCTTCGTTGTTCATTCAGAGCCAGATCAATGCGCAAAGTTCCAAAGGTTTTTAAAGAAATCTGATTTTGAATGTGAGCAGTTGATCGTTCATGTTTGTCAAGGCTTCTTGGCAAGTTTTTCAAGTCACAAAATCCCGTATGGGTCCACACAGTCTCACTCGTTGAGAATAAAAGGCAGGGAAAGCAGAAAAGATGTTTTTTTATAGCACAGCCACAAAGCCAGTCTTTACGTGTATACCAATCCGTTTGAAAAGAACGAGTAGTTTCCCGTCTATTCCCGACTCCCGTCGTTTGAAGCAAACCTCGTAGTTCTGGCGTCTGTCTCCCAGTATTTATGACTTCTTGCTTTGACTGAAAGTCCAGCTTTGAAAAATTTCTTAGTTTAGAAATCAAATCCTCCATTTTCAGGGCGAGAAATGACAGCTTGTCGCTAAGCTCTACAGCGTCGCACAGCACACTTCTTGTGTTTTCTTTTTGCACACGGGTTCGAGTTGACCGTGACCTGGCTGGTGGCAGGCTATCAGGCTGCTCACTATCGCCGCCTTCCTTGAGGCAGAGGTACTGCCTGCCTCAAGGCAAGCATTTTCCCTGTGGATTTATGTCATATCAATAAGATGTTTAATATTACACACATACATGAAATACATTACTGAACACCATGGAAAATAAGACGTATACTTTTATTACATAAAAGTGTCCTCAACCATCATATTGGAAACATACACAGAAATGGGAACATGCAGCGCCATTTGCACGCGCTCAATCCAGTTTGTGAGTGATTGCGCAATCTGGAGGGAGGCTCGGCTGTCCATGCCTCACCTCCCCTCTCCGAAGGAGACTCCGTTTATTTAAGCAGGAAATACAGAATTTTCTGCGATTTTTACTATAAAAATGGTCAAAATACATTAAGAACCACACCAAAATCATAGTCCAGAGGACAAATATTAATACTTGTGTTATTTTATTATTTCGTTTATTTTTCCTCTCATGATGACAGGGGAGGCATAGCCTCACCTGCCTCCCCTGACTGCACGTCACTGACAAGTACGCATTTGGGGTCCTGTCCATCTTTGGATCAACATACTTGTGCAAGCAAGTGTTTTCCACCATGAACTTCATAAAAAGCCAAAATCGGTCGCGACTCACTGATGACAGCTAACAGTCGTGTGAAGCTCAAACTTACTATCATGATCTCCGCCTTCTTCTACCTTCCCCTCCCTCTCCTTACCTGTCCCATTAGCCCAACTCCGTTCACCTGCGCACACAGCTGTTCCAGATCTGTAATCTAAGCACTATATATGCCTCTCTCACCAGTCACCCATTGCCAGATTGTCGTCGATGCGTGCACCAGACTCTCCAGCATTCCCCTGACTGACTCCCCGCTACCAACTCGCTCCGACCACGTATCCTGCCCCCCCCCCCCCCGCCTGTCTTCCGTCCGCCCTACAAATAAAAGACATAACCAAATATCCCTGCCTGTCTTTGTGCTGCAATTGGGTCCTAACCACACCCGTTACAGCCAGGAAAACGCTATTGCGGCCGCAAGGCCAAAAAGGAAGCACCTTTTACTCTCGGCCACAAGGATATAAAAACTGTGACATTGTCAGAAATCCACATGTTGGTCCATGGTCCTTCAGCCTGGATCTGTGCTTTGACTTGTTGATGTGTATGACTGAGAAGGTTTGCTGCAGATGAAGGTGGATCCAAACAGGACCAATCGGTCCTCTTTCAAAGAGAGGTAAAACTCAGGCAGAGTGGAAGACTAAATTTTTTTCTCTATACATAGTCACAGAAACGTAGATACTTTTTTATATTTGCTATTGTTTTTAAAACCGATTGAGATTTCATTTTCATATTTTCTTACATGAAATGAAATGAATGAAAAACAAACGTCTTCCACCTTGGATTGGAACAGTGCATTGTGTAACAGAGGGTGCGATCTCCACTCTAGTGCTCTGCCCATTCCTGTGTCTCCCAACAAATCAATTAAAAACAAAGTGCAGTTATTTGACATGAATTTTTTTTCCTTCATTTCCGAATTGAACGAAAAACAAAAATGTTCTGTGTGTCCCGTGCCCTGTCATTCACGTCTTCCGTTGCTATGGGACTTAATTTGGTAAAAACTGGATTGATTTTGTGTGAATACTCTTTACCTGTAAATAATAAACCCTGCATTTCTGTAAGAGAGAGACTTTCTCAATCACTCTCTCAGTCGCTGCAGAGCCGTCAATACCGGCCTCTCCCTCCACAATGAACTCACAGAGCAGAGACTCAGAGTCTCTGCTCTGTGTGTCTCTGGTGATGGAGGCTCTGAGGACTGGATGAAACTGTTTCACGGGAACGCTGTCAAACTGGAAAAACCTACCTTTATTGATACTCGAAATTACCATAATATATAATTACCACCGTGACCCTCAAGGCTAACAAATTTTAAAAAGGCACCGCAAGCTTAGATCTACATCCTTTCTACAAAATAACTAAATGCGACTGAGAAAGCTTCTGCATTTTCTTACCTCTTCAGTCAGACACTGTGACTTCAGCTGGAGTCAGTCAGTCATCCATCAGCTCGTCCATCATGGCTCTGAACGTCCCAGGAGTGATAGCCATGGTCTTCTTCTACCTGCTGGTCCTGGGAACCGGCATCTGGGCTTCCTTCAAATCCAAAAAAGAGAAGAAGAAGAGATCGGCCGACCAAATGGAGATGACCCTGCTGGGCAACCGTAGGATCAGCCAGCTGGTGGGAATCTTCACCACGACAGGTCAGTTTTCTGATCAACACGCCTTAATGTTGATCTTTTCTTACTTCCTTGTGGTTCTGTTCATCCTTCTGAATTCCCCATTTCCGAAATATAATATCTTCATCCATCCATGCTTTTAATTTGAGCCACCACAGTCAGATCGTTTAGAATAAAAACATTGTTCAGCCTGGAATCACCTGAAGCTGCAATCTCATCCGTAAATCACCTCGGTCTGAGTGTTAGTTTTCATATTTTTTGAAAGGTAACAATGAACAATTCAGAAGGATTTCCAAACTTTTTCACAGGGAATTTTTATTACGTAGTAACTGTAAAAAAGTCCACTAGAGAGTGATCTTACTTCACGTTCTGAAGAAAAGTGTGATGTTTATCTGCGTACAGTTTAGAGGTCAGGTCAGCTTCACTTAGGCCTTCAGACACTGCAGGCCTTAGTGCTCAATTCAGATTTATTGCTCAGATCCAATGTTTTTGTTTGGCTGTTCACATTATTTTTTAAATGTGGCAGATATTAGATTCCGGTGTGAATGGGTCACGTCCTGAGCTGAGCCTCACCTGCATGTGCAGAAGTAGGTTTTTTTGTTTTGTTCCATAAGGAAATTTTGAAAAATAAAACATTTAAAACAATGAAACTATAAAACATTTGAGAGAATGATTAAATCTATAATAAAACGTACTCTTCCACACACAGTTCATTTAGTACTTAAATAAAATATGGATTTTTAATTTTTTTTTCGTCAGAAATTCTAGATCTCACCGTTTTGGTCAACATTTATACAAAGAATTATTCAAAGTTTCAAAAAGTTGCTTTTGGAAAACCACGGACTGCTGTGCATTCCGCAACCTATAGATGCTGTGACAGTAATAACAATTATTATTATAATGTCAAAATATGATTTACAGATCATTGGAAATTCTGGTACCTCTTATAAATGCATTTCATTTTTTTAATTTAATTTTTTACCTGTTCTGTCAGTGTGCTAGGCATACAACAAAGAGTATTTGTATTTGTATGCCATCGCATCTAGGACAGAGTTAGTCTGCAAGTGGAGTTCTCAACCTGCAATGTAACCCTTTATTAATTCTTAAATCATCAAGAACTGCTGCAATAACTCTGTCCTGTGGACGACCTGTAGGATGACAAGAGCACAGTTTTTGGTTATGGAGAGCCGCCACCAACCCCCCTCTTTGGAGAACTATTTATCATGTTTGGGTTTATAAACATCTGATCACAACTTCAAGAGGGGGAGAATCAACACGGGTGAAACAAATAAACATAGAAACAAACAACATTTACACAAAAACATGAACAATGGATGACATGTATTGAAAAACAATTAATTAGGTCCAGGAAAACTGGAACTACAAGAATAGAAAAAACAGTCTTTATTCGTCACACAACACACCACACTACAACACATGCTTGCACACACAGACACACTCACATGCTTTGGATGGTGGCCGGTGAAATGGTTCCTCCGCATTTAACCCATCCTGGCTTGTCCTTCCTCCGGGGCCACAGCCAGGAGCAGTGGGCAGCATACGTGGACGCGCCCGGGGACCAGGTGAGTGAGTGTCCATCGCTGGTCAGACGATGATGTGTGCATGTTTTTGAGCGGGGTCCTTAATGACGTGAGGTGGAGGAAACCCCATGTGAGCACGGGGAGAACATGCAAACTCCACACAGAAAGGCTCCTATTTGGGAGATAACCCGCCGGAGCACGGTGCCAACAGCGCCCCAGGTGGGAATGGAACCCAGGACCTTCTTGCTGTGAGGCAGCAGTGCAATGCACTACGCCACCCCCAAGGTGGTGCTGGGGTGCACTCGAAGCAGGTGTGGTGGTGTGTGCGTGTGATTGGACCGCCTGTATGTGTGTGTGTATGTGTGTGTGTGTGTGTGTGTGTGTGTGTGTGTGTGTGTGTGTGTGTGTGTGTTCCACCGGTGAGTGTACATAACTTATCCCCATTGGTACTGATGTAGACGGGCCGTATTTTGTTGTGGCGCCTCCAAGCAGTGGAAAGGGCCCCGAAGCCCCCCGAACTCTGCAGCCTTGTAGACATCCTACATCTTCAGGAAAGCCCTTAGCACCCTGCCCTGCGGCCACAGAAGACCCCCGGGCCCCTAGAAAAGCCAGAGGGCCGTGGTGCATTTCACCGTTTGCGTGTGCTTTATCAACTAGACTCTCGCTTTTTCTTTTATTAGGTTAAGTGGCCACAAAAGCTGTGCAATTGCTTTGTGAATTCCCCCCTCAGTGTCCAATGTTAGTACTTGTGGCAAGTTTCAATTAAGCGTGTTTTTATATGTGTTATTTGACTGTGTTATTCTTATACTGTCATTCACCACACCATCAACTACCCCATTTATATTGCCAAACTAATTTCATGGTAGACATGGTGTGTGTTGGTATATGTTTTGTTTACTGTCTTATAGCTACATGGATCGGCGGGGGCTTCATTAATGGACTAGCAGAGGCAGCCTACACACCCTCACTGGGACTGACACAGGTCGCCATCCTCTCGGCAGGAAATGTTTCCTGCTTTATTATCTGTAAGTGTAAGGGCTGAACTTGATAACACACAATAACTAACATTTCTTAAAATGTTCTCAAGCAAGTCATCTTTTGAAGAGTTACTGTGGTGTGGGGATGGTGTGGTTTAAGCAGCCACACCTGTCTTGGGTCTAGGTAATTGGGCCAAGGATCGAAGGTGGCTGCGCCTGTTGCTCGTCAGTGCATTCAACATGTTAGACCTTGCCACTCTCAACAATAAACTGGTGTTTTCAAAATATCTGCTGGTATCTGCTTTGCAAGACGAGTGATCTATAATCACAAATATTCATGTAATGTTCATGGAATGTCTCACAAACAAAATGTCTGTCTTTGTTTCATTGAGGTGGACTTTTCTTTGCCAAGCCAATGAGAGACCGAAGATATGTGACCATGTTGGACCCTTTCCAGATCAAATATGGAAAAGTAATTACAGGACTAATGGCAGTTTTATCAATTGTAACTGACCTGGTGTGGATACCATGTACCCTTATTGGGTTAGGTAAGCACTAAAATTACCATTCAAGGTGTTTGTGACTTGGACGTTTGTCTGAAATGTCAACTGTCTTTATGTCTGTCTCAATAAACTGCTCTGACCTTTCACCTCAACATGCTGTAACGTTTACAGAGAATGGTGCAAAAAACAAAAATGTTGTGTGAACAGTAGTTCACAGTACAGTAGTGGCCACACTGCTTTTAATGACAGGTCAGAGGAGAACATCCAGATTGGTACAAGTTGAACAGGAAGGCGACAGGATCTCACCAGAAGAACTGGGCATTTAAACATTGGTGAAGAGCATCTGAAACACAAAACATTGAAGAGGATGAAGAAGAACCACTCCAGGTTCCATTCCTGAAGCTCAGAACAGATCTATCTAACTTATGGATGTCAGCTGTGGGAAGGGGGAGCCAGCAGTGGAAGCAAACTTGACCAGTGATGTTTGATAAGACAAAGTCCAGATACTGCTGCACAATAGTTCCCAAAAAAACAATGTCTTACCTGCACTTACTAACTTCTTGAAAATAACTGGGATCATGTGTTTATACATAACAGTTAAACCGTGTCCTGTGTGTGTGTGTTTGTGTTTCAGGCTCCAACATGAGTGTGATTCTGGATTTATCCTACACTGTGAGCATCTGGATCTCTGCTGCCGTGGCCGTCACCTACACCCTGCTGGGAGGGCTGTACTCTGTGGCCTACACAGATGTCATACAGCTCATTCTTATCTTCGTCAGTCTGGTAAGTCTCATCAGAGGAGCTGGAAATACGTATATTTGTGCAACCTTACAAGACCTTAGTTTCATTTTAAATAAGGCTTTATAGATACAAATCACAAACACTAAAAACATACATAGCCTATATATCAATGACTCCCCATGCATTCGTGAAACTTGCCAATGATTCAGCAGATCGGTCAAAAGTGAGATTTAACAGTGTTCTGGTGCACATCAAGAAAAACTGGCCAAGCTGGTGAGCAATGACATATCACTGCCTTATTAACATAATTGGCACTTGGGCTATCGTAAAAATGCTAATCTAGAATGACATTTGTCTTCACGTTGCAACGAAACATTATATCACCAGGAGCAAAATTGTTGAACTGAAAACAATAATTCTCATTTTGAAAGCAAAATATTGGTTCAACAGTTTATCCAAAGTTGGATCACCTTGTGAAAAAATTTGTTGTTGCATGGTGAGGTATTTGTATTTGAGTGACAAATAAAAACAATGTTCTGCAGGCGGACATTAAACAAAGAGTAACCATATTCTAACCCACTCATATTTCCCAAACAATTTACTTAACATCGAGGACAACTCAGGTGTTTCTAAAGTAGTTCACTTCTTTAGAAACATAGGCAACAACTTTCTCACACAAAGTGCAGCGTTTACCTGAGACCACAGCTTGCTTGCTGTGAGACCACTTGGAGGATACATTCTTCTGGTCTGTGAATATGCTTTCACCAGAAGTGCAATGGAACCCCCGCATCAGTTTCTGTGCATTTCTTGTCAGTGTATCAAGTACAGAGACACTCAGAATCTGCAAATGTAATGTTTCTATAGACAAAGTAAGCTTTCACAGCTTTAGGGAAAGTGATTCATCCTTCAGATTATTCTAAAAATTTCATTACAGACACTTCAGTTAAGCAGTTATATATTGTTTGTCTCCATGCAGTGGTTGTGCGTTCCCTTTGTTGTCATGAACCCTGCTTCCTCTGACATCACCAATATGACGTTGTCCAACACCTCCCACACCTCCTGGCTCGGTACACTGGACACCAGCACAGCCTGGATGAAGATGGATACTTTCTTAGCTATGGTGAGAAGGAAAAAGCTTCTGTCAAGATATTTTAAATATGTGAATTTAATTCATCTTAAATTACAGTTAGAGCAGCAGGTTGAAAATGTATTGCTTGCTTTATATTGTTAGTTCACATTTATTTTTTTTCCTGCTGAAATGACAAATTACAATTCCTTATGGCTCAATCCAGCACGTTGTATACAAATGTGTGTATAAAATTGTGCCAGTGTGCACAATACTTTTGTCCAATAAGGACACTGTTCACACCTGTTCAGCTCCTAACTCATCACAATGCCTCTATCAAACAGAATCTGTCCCCACGGCTTTAGGAGTCATTACATATGGTGTTCCTCCAGGCTCCATGTTAGGCCCACCACCATCTCCTCTTGAAATCCTATATTTTGGCCATATTGTTTATTCAATTTTTTTATTATTATGCTGATGAACCTGTATACTAGGATGTTTAATTACCAATGCCAATGTGTGCAAACAGTGTACAGTCTGCTGTTTTTTACTACTGGAATTCTGTTGCTGTAATTTACAACTGATCTGTTTTGGTATCAGAACATTTTTATGAGCTTGACTGGGAGTACTTGAGCACAGAATGGAAAGTGATACCCGATGTCTGTATAAGTGGATCTCTGATATCAAGACAAAAAATATTGTGTCTGGTCATATGTTCACTTTCATGAACTCGCTTCTGTCAGAAACGTGCAATGAGGTCTCAGTCTGGATAGGCAGTGAAAAACCAAGAGTTTTACGCACAGCAACTTAATGACCGTGGGATTCTCTACCCACAGGTACGCCTTTAGGGGGGGGGGACATGGAGTCTATTTTGCACTTGATTGCCAACATGGCAAGTTTTTATGACAGGCGGGAACAGAAGGGCTCGCTGGCCAAAAGGATAAATTATAAACAATTATAATCAGTCTGGGCGCAGGAGCAATGACGCTCCAGGCTGTCTCCTGGTAGCTGATGAGCCTGTGTGCCGATCCCCTCTGCAAGACAAACAAACATTTAGAAAACTCTCTGCCCACGGACTGGACCAGTCAGCTCTGCCCGGGAGCCGATTAGGTTTATTCGAGGCAGCTGTGCGGCCGCGGCAAGAAGCCACGCTGTCGTCTGCAGCTGCGGCTTAACCATGCCCCTTGGTCCACCACAATGATGTATCGCATGAAGCCCAATGGAAATGATTGATAACTAGACTGCTATGCATTACAAGAGAAGAGAGAACAACACAGGCTAAAGGCTACCACATTATCCAATGGATGCCTGCAGCTATGTTTCAAATTAATTAATTGATCATTTCTAACCAAGATTCCATAACAATATCTGATCCTGTGCATAGTATCACATTTCTATATCTTACATATGTGTTTTATATTTTGGGATCATTTTATATATTTTATATTTTAAATCATATATCATTTCATTATTACTTTTTATTCCCCCTTTTTTTCTCAGACTGATAAGCTTTTTTTTTTTAATGCTTATGGTCTGTACAGAGTGCACCGAACCTCACCAGAAGAATTGTGTTGCATATGTAAAAACACCGGGTGAAAATATGCGTACTAACCAATCATAATGTACATTTATACAAAAAGGCACTTCAGTCACCAATGTTATTCTTATTATCACCGGGTCAGCACTACTCTGTCTATTTGTAAGACATGGATTTCATGGTGAAGAGTAAAAAAATTCTAACCATCTTCTTTTGAAGGCTCTAGGAAGCTTCTGCTGCCAATCGTTGCACCAAAGGACCTTGTCTGCCTCGTCCTCAAAAACAGCCCAGATCAACTGTTACGCTGCTGCAGTCAATGTAATAATATTTGCAATTCCACCAACTATATTTGGAGTCATGGCTGCATCTGCAGGTATCAACTTTTACACACCACAGAATGCTATAGAATTAGATATAGATGCTTTGAATGTTTTTTTGTATTTTAATGTAAGTCATTTTAATATTTTTATAATTTTTTATTATTTAAATTCTTAAATGTTTGTGAAATGTTTACTTATTTTGTTGCTTTTTACATTTCCACACAGAAATGATCATTCATATAGAAAGTTCTTTCTGGAATCTATGATGGAAACTAAGGATTTATCAGACACCCCCTTGACTCTTCTGCTTCCTTTCTATTCCTTGAGAGACTCCCCAGTAAACTCAACTGACACTTCCACAATACTTCCACTCACATAGTGCAGCAAATATTCAGACCTTTTACCAGATTAAAAGTACAAAGGCACTGAAACAAAATGACTCTTGTAAAATGGGGATGGTTGATTTACCTGTTGCTTGTTGATTGCTCTGACTGGGGGCCTACATCCACTCTGATCCCGGGCCCAATTACTGAGACCCAAGACGGGTGTGGCTGTTTAAACCACACCACAAGGGCAAACACTGCTGGGCTATTTGCCAAGAAAATATCCCGTCTCATTATTTATTCTCTCTGTACCTCAGATTGGAACCAGACCTCCTACGGTTCTCTGTCTCCTTTTGAAAGGGGACAGGCAGCTATGATCCTGCCCCTCACCCTGAACTACCTCACACCCTCCTACATCGCCATCATCGGCATCGGAGCTGTGGCTGCCGCTGTGATGTCATCAGCTGACTCAACCTTACTGTCTGCAGCCTCCATCTTCACCTCAAACATCTACAAGAACATCCTGAGGAACCAGGTGAGGAAACATGTTGTTATCCCAGACTATAACCTGCACTGAGAAATATTTTGAACCTTTTCTTTCTCTTATGTAGTACAATTATTTTTTTCTCCTTTTTATTCTACTACCCTTTTTGTTATGTGAGTTGCTATAACGCTATGCTACTAACACATCTATCTATCTTTCTATCTATCTATTTAAAATCCAACTGGAAAATCAAGAAAATCTATCAATCCACAAATCAGTGTCCAGAGTTTCACTGGAAGCTCTTTCTGTCAAGTGATCGGAAATTTACTTTAACAAGAATCAGGAAGTGGTGTTATAAGTGCATCAGGAATTCAAGCTCTGTAAGAAAATGATGGTGCAGAACCATTGGTGGCCACAGTGGCTCTTCTGTCAAGTCATGGCTGAGGTTTTACAATGTCTTGCTGGATCTGCTGTGTGGTAGTAACACCTGATGCCACAGCATGGGGTCACCACAGCAGAGGATTAAGAGGAAGGGACAGGAAGACTATTACAAGAGTCTATTACTTCATCATGTCTTGGTTTTTCCTCTCATTTCAGGCATCCCAGAGGGAGCTGCAGTGGGTGATCCGTGCTGGGGTGGTCGTGGTTGGTGTCGTTGGAACATCTCTGACCACTTTCCAAAATAGCATCTTGGAGTTCTGGCTCATTGGTGTAACTGTCTTATATGTCTTCATTTTTCCTCAACTGGTTTGCGTTATTTTCTTTGACCAATCCAATGGATATGGGGCTATTATGGGACTTGTGGTGAGTTTGTTGTTGAAAGCCTTGTGTGGAGAACCGATGCTAGGAGTGCCGGCTACCATCCACCTCCCAGGAGACAGACTGGAGGATGGTGTTCACATCCAAAACTTTCCAGTATATACTGTGTGTGTGCTGTCTTCCATAGCCTCCATCTTTCTATTCTCCTTCCTGGCTGCACTGCTCTTCAGCAAGGGCCTCGTCCCTGAGAGATGGGACGTGTTCAAAGCCAAACTCCAAGACTCGCCTCCAGTAGCAGGTGGTGTAATGGGTGACAATGGGAAATTGGATGAAAAGGATCCACAACAAGAGGCTTTAGAGCCAATGATGGACTCCAATGAAGATGAAGATTCCTGAGGATGATGGACAGCCACTGTTGATATCGAAGGTTTCTGGATTCTCTTTGCCAGAAGGGTTTGGTTGTAAGAGGATTAAATATGCTCTCTAAACACTCCATCTCTCATCTAATCTCTAACTCTATGAGCCCTTATTATTTCAGCAACAATTTCTGTGTTTTTGGCGATTTTAATTATTTTACTTTTTTGTTTAATTGTCTGCAGACACGCACAAATAATAAATTAGAAATTCACATATCTACACACCATCACTACTTCTACTTGTCAAGTCAATTCTTCGACAGCCCAATCCCTACTTAATTAAGGATTTCCAATACTCTTTCTTCCTCTGCACATTACTCAAACTCACTCCCAACAAGTTCAAAAGCATGGACGGATGATGTATTTATGTCATGCCGTTTTATATTTTGATATTAAAAAAGGTTACATTCATCCTGGGTCTTCTCATATAGTGTCTTTTGTTGGATCTCTTGTTGAACATCTCATCTGTAACTGGAGGGGAAACATGTTTAGCAAGAGGGATCTCAGTAGCAGTAGAACCTGTAACCTCAGCAGTGTTAACGTGTGCTGCCGTGTGGAATTCAGACGCGTGAACAGAAGCATGAGAAAGTATGAATAGAGAAACATAAAGGTGTGGTTGATCAGAAAGCTGACGTGTCATGGTGAAGATTACCACCAGCTGGCTGATCCTGCGGTTGCCCAGCAGGGTCATCTCCATTTGGTCGGCCAATCTCTTCTTCTCTTTTTCGGATTTGAAACAGCCCAGACGCCGGTTCCCAGGACCAGCAGGTAGAAGACTACTATTGCTATCACTCCTGGGACGTTCAGAGCCATGATGGACCAGCTGATGGCTGACAGTCCATCTGGATCCTTCTTTGGGTTTTGACTTAAGCTGTTCTTTATCTGCCGTGATCTGATAACGTGAGTTTTTTGTTTTCTTCTCCTTTTGGTTGGAAGTGAACTGTCTTGATTCTGATGTTCTCGGACACCTCTTTAGAGGAACCATGGTTGTTAACTCCAGACAGAACAGCCACCACAGTCCCATAGTTTAGAATAAATAAATTGTTCAACCCTGGAATTACAGTCACCTGACGCTGCAACCTATAAGTAAATCACCTACGTCTGAGTGTTAGTTGTCATATTTTTTGAAAGGTAACAATGAACAATTCAGAAGGATTTCGAAACTTTTTTACAGGGAATTTTTATTACGTAGTAACTGTAAAAAAAGTCCACTAGAGAGTGATCTTGCTTCACGTTCTGATGAAAAGTGTGATGTTTATCTGCATACAGTTTAGAGGTCAGGTCAGCTTCACTTAGGCCTTCAGACACTGCAGGCCTTAGTGCTCAATTCAGATTTATTGCTCAGATCCAATGTTTTTGTTTGGCTGTTCACATTATTCTTTAAATGTGGCCAATATCAGATTACGGTGTGAACGTGTCACGTCTTGAACTGAGCCTCACCTGCATGTGCAGAAGTATTTTTTTTTGTTTTGTTCAATAAGGAAGTTTAGAAAAATAAAACATTTGAAGAGAGTAAATCTATAATAAAAATTACTCTTCCCACACAGTTCATTTAGTACTTAAAAAGAATATGGATATATTTAAATTTTTTTCTTCAGGAATTATAGATCTCACTGAATCTTAATACAGGTACCCTCCCTGTCCTTACCTGTCCCATTAGCCCAACTCCGTTCACCTGCGCACACAGCTGTTCCAGATCTGCAATCTAAGCACTATATATGCCTCTCTCACCAGTCACCCATTGCCAGATTGTCTTTGATGCTTGCACCAGACTCTCCAGCATTCCCCTGACTGACTCCCCGCTACCAACTCGCTCCCCCCCCCCGGCCTGTCTTCCGTCCGCCCTACAAATAAAAGACATAACCAAATATCCCTGCCTGTCTTTGTGCTGCAATTGGGTCCTAACCACACCCGTTACAGCCAGGAAAACGCTATTGCGGCCGCAAGGCCAAAAAGGAAGCACCTTTTACTCTCGGCCACAAGGATATAAAAACTGTGACATTGTCAGAAATCCACATGTTGGTCCATGGTCCTTCAGCCTGGATCTGTGCTTTGACTTGTTGATTTGTATGACTGAGAAGGTTTGCTGCAGATGAAGGTGGATCCAAACTGACCAATCGGTCCCCTTTCAAAGAGAGGTAAAACTCAGGCAGAGTGGAAGACTAAATTTTGTTCTCTGAACGTAGTCACAGAAATGTAGATACTTTTTTATATTTGCAATTGTTTTTAAAACTGATTGAGATTTCATTTTCATATTTTCTTACATGAACTGAAATGAATGAAAAACAAACGTCTTCCACCTTGGATTGGAACAGTGCATTGTGTAACAGAGGGTGCGATCTCCACTCTGCTGCTCTGCCCATTCCTGTGTCTCCCAACAAATCAATTAAAAACAGTGCGTTTTTATTTGACATGAATTTTTTTTCCTTCATTTCCGAATTGAACGAAAAACAAAAATGTTCTGTGTGTCCCGTGCCCTGTCATTCGCTTCTTCCGTTGCTTTGGGACTTAATTTGGTAAAAACTGGATTGATTTTGTATGAATACTCTTTACCTGTAAATAATAAACCCTGCATTTCTGTAAGAGAGAGACTTTCTCAATCACTCTCTCAGTCGCTGCAGAGCCGTCAATACCGGCCTCTCCCTCCACAATGAACTCACAGAGCAGAGACTCAGAGTCTCTGCTCTGTGTCTCTCTGGTGATGGAGGCTCTGAGGACTGGATGAAACTGTTTCACAGGAAAGCTGTCAAACTGGAAAAACCTACCTTTATTGATCCTCGAAATTACCATCATATATAATTACCACCGTGACCCTCAAGGCTAACAAATTTTAAAAAGGCACCGCAAGCTTAGATCTACATCCTTTCTACAAAATAACTAAATGCGACTGAGAAAGCTTCTGCATTTTCTTACCTCTTCAGTCAGACACTGTGACTTCAGCTGGAGTCAGTCAGTCATCCATCAGCTGGTCCATCATGGCTCTTAATGTCCCAGGAGTGATAGCCATGGTCTTCTTCTACCTGCTGGTCCTGGGAACCGGCATCTGGGCTTCCTTCAAATCCAAAAAAGAGAAGAAAAAGAGATCTGCCGACCAAATGGAGATGACCCTGCTGGGCAACCGTAGGATCAGCCAGCTGGTGGGAATCTTCACCACGACAGGTCAGTTTTGACTGGGTGATGTTTATATTCATACAGTTTAGAGGTCAGGTCAGCTTCACTTAGGCCTTCAGACACTGCAGGCCTTAGTGCTCAATTCAGATTTATTGCTCAGATCCAATGTTTTTGTTTGGCTGTTCACATTATTTTTTAAATGTGGCCGATATTAGATTCCGGTGTGAATGGGTCACGTCCTGAGCTGAGCCTCACCTGCCTGTGCAGAAGTAGGTTTTTTTGTTTTGTTCAATAAGGAAATTTAGAAAAATAAAATATTTGAAGAGAATGAGTAAATCTATAATAAGACTTACTCTTCCACACACAGTTAATTTAGTACTTAAATAAAATATGGATTTTTAATTTTTTTTTCATCAGAAATTCTAGATCTCACTGAATCTTAATACAGGTACTCCTTACTTAACGACCGGGTTCCGCCCGGAACGAGACTGAGACTGAGAATGGTGATGGGCGATGAGATGCCTGACGCTGAGACGCCGCTCACGCCAGGGTATTGTACACATTGCACAATACAGACTGGTTGGAGAGCTGGTCCTGAGTCCGAACCGTCATTAAACTGGCAGGTCGTTAAGTGAGGAGTACCTGTATTACAAAATAAAAATTATGACATCTTTGGTTTAATGCCAATATTAACTACTTTATCGCTTTTACCTATAACTTTTACATGTTTTTTTTCGACATTTTTTGAGTTTAATAGGAATTAAAGAACCGTTTTAATCAACATTTGTACAAAGAATTATTCAAAGTTTCAAAAAGTTGCTTTTGGAAAACCACGGACTGCTGTGCATTCCGTAACCTATAGATGCTGTGACAGTAATAAAAATTATTATAATGTCAAAATATGATTTACAGATCACTGGAATGTCTGGGCATGGTACCTCTTATAAATGCATTTCATTTTTTAAATTTTATTTTTTACCTGTTCTGTCAGTGTGCTAGGCATACAACAAAGAGTATTTGTATTTGTATGCCATCGCATCTAGGACAGAGTTAGTCTGCAAGTGGAGTTCTTAACCTGCAATGTAACCCTTTATTAATTGTTAAATCATCAACATCTGCTGCAATAACTCTGTCCTGTGGACGACCTGTAGGATGACAAGAGCACAGTTTTGGTTATGGAGAGCCACCACCAACCCCCCTCTTTAGAGAACTATTTATCATGTTTGGGTTTATAAACATCTGATCACAACTTCAAGAGGGGGAGAATCACCACGGGTGAAACAAATAAACATAGAAACAAACAACATTTACACAAAAACATGAACAATGGATGACATGTATTGAAAAACAGTGAATTAAGTCCAGGAAAACTGGAACTACAACTGGTCACGTGGCCACTTCCTGTCGTAGTTATGGCAGTAAATGAGGGAGGAAAGGAGAGGAATGCAACCAGGAGGGTGCTGGGGTGCACTCGAAGCGGGTGTGGTGGTGTGTGCGTGTGTGTGTGTGATTGGACCGCCTGTATGTGTGTGTGTGTGTGTGTGTGTGTGTCTGTGTTTCCACCGGCGAGTGTACATGACTTATCCCCATTGGTACTGATGTAGACGGGCCGTATTTTGTTGTGGTGCCTCCAAGCAGCGGAAACGGCCCCGAAGCCTCCCGAACTCTGCAGCCTTGTAGACATCCTACGTCTTCAGGAAAGCCCTGAGCACCCTGCCCTGCGGCCACAGAAGACCCCCGGGCCCCTAGAGAAGCCAGAGGGCCGCGGGGTATATACAAAAACACGTGGTGCTTGTTTTTATATGTGTTATTTGACTGTGTTATTCTTATACTGTCATTCACCACACCATCAACTACCCCATTTATATTACCAAACTAATTTCATGGTAGTTTGTGAAACTATTGACATTCTGTTGGCAATGACTTACATTACAAGACCTCTGCTAAAAAAGCTAAGAAGCCTCGTGGAGGAGGAGCAGGCACAGTGTTGGTTGTTGTGATGTTTCAATGGCTTGCTTCATCAGTTGCTCACTCACTGTCCAAAGGTACTGCTTGTGGCTTTAAGTTTAATTTAAGCATGTGTGTTTGTATATGTTTTGTTTACTGTCTTATAGCTGCGTGGATCGGAGGGGGCTTCATTAATGGACTAGCAGAGGCAGCCTACACACCCTCACTGGGACTGGCACAGGTCGCCGTCATCTCGGCAGGAAATGATTCCTGCTATATTATCTGTAAGTGTAAGGACTGAACTCGATAACACAAATTTGTTAAAATGTTCTAAAGCAAGTCATCTTTTGAAGAGTTACTGTGGTGTGGGGATGGTGTGGTTTAACCAGCCACACCTGTCTTGGGTCTAGGTAATTGGGCCCAGGATCAGAGGTTGCTGTGCCTGTTGCTCGTCAGTGCATTCAACTTGTTAGACCTTGCCACTCTCAACAATAAACTGATGTTTTCAAAATATCTGCTGCTGTCTGCTTTGCAAGACGAGTGATCTATAATCACAAATATTCAATGTTAATGGCATTTCTCACAAACAAAATGTCTGTCTTTGTTTCGTTGAGGTGGACTTTTCTTTGCCAAGCGAATGAGAGACCGAAGATATGTGACCATGTTGGACCCTTTCCAGATCAAATATGGAAAAGTAATTACAGGACTAATGGCAGTATTATCACTTGTAACTGACCTGGTGTGGATACCATGTACCCTTATTGGGTTAGGTAAGCACTAGAATTACCATTCAAGGTGTTTGTGACTTGAACGTTTGTCTGAAAGGTCAAATGTCTTTATGTCTGTCTCAATAAACTGCTCTGACCTTTCACCTCAATAATCTGTAACGTTTACAGAGAACGGTGCAAAAAACAAAAATTTTGTGTGAACAGTAGTTCACAGTACAGTAGTGGCAACACTGCTTTTAACGACAGGTCAGAGGAGAACATCCAGATTGGTACAAGTTGAACAGGAAGGCGACAGGATCTCACCAGAAGAACTGGGCATTTAAACATTGGTGAAGAGCATCTGAAACACAACACATTGAAGAGGATGAAGAAGAACCACTCCAGGTTCCATTCCTGAAGCTCAGAACAGATCTATCCATCTCATGGATGTCAGCTGTGGGAAGGGGGAGCCAGCAGTGGAAGCAAACTTGACCGCTGTTACAAGTGATGCTTGATAAGACAAAGTCCGGATACTGCTGCACAATAGTTCCCAAAAAACAATATCTTACCTGCACTTGCTAACTTCTTGAAATTAACTGGGATCATGTGTTTATACAAAACAGTTAAACCGTGTCGTTTGTGTGTGTGTCAGGCTCCAACATGAGTGTGATTCTGGATGTACCCTACACTGTGAGCATCTGGATCTCTGCTGCAGTGGCCGTCACCTACACCCTGCTGGGAGGGCTGTACTCTGTGGCCTACACAGATGTCATACAGCTCATTCTCATCTTCGTCAGTCTGGTGAGTCTCATCAGAGGAGCTGGAAATACGTATACTTGTGCAACCTTACAAGACCTTAGTTTCATTTTAAATAAGGCTTTAAAGATACAAATCACAAACATTAAAAACATACATAGCCTATATATCAATGACTCCCCGTGCATTTGTGAAACTTGCCAATGATTCAGCAGATCGGTCAAAAGTGTGATTTAACAGTGTTCTGGTGCACATCAAGAAAAACTGGCCAAGCTGGTGAGCAATGACATATCACTGCCTTATTAACATAATTGGCACTTGTCTATCTTAAAAATGCTAATCTAGAATGACATTTGTCTTCACGTTGCAACGAAACATTATATCACCAGGAGAAAAATTGTTGAACTGAAAACAATAATGGTCATTTTGAAAGCAAAATATTGGTTGAACAGTTTACCCAAAGTTGGATCACCTTGTGAAAAAAATTGTGTTGTTGCATGGTGAGGTATTTGCATTTGAGTGAAATAAAAACAATGATCTGCAGGCGGACATTAAACAGAGATGCAGTGTTTCCATTTGTCAACAGCTTTTGGAGTAACACTATTCTAACCCACGCATATTTCCCAAACAATTTTCTTTACATCGAGGACAACTCAGGTGCTTCTAAAGTAGTTCACTTCTTTAGAAACATAGGCAACAACTTTCTCACACAAAGTGCAGCGTTTACCTGAGAACACAGCTTGCTTGCTGTTAGACCACATGGAGGAAACATTCTTCGGGTCTATGACTATGCTTTCCATTGCACTTGAAAAAGTGCAATGGAACCCCCGCATCAGTTTTTGTGTGCATTTCTTGTCAGTGTATCAAGTACAGAGACACTCAGAATCTGCAGATGTAATGTTTCTATAGACAAAGTAAGCTTTCACAGCCTTAGGGAAAGTGATTTATCCTTCAGATTATTCTAAAAATTTAATTACAGACACTTCAGTTAAGCAGCTATATATTGTTTGTCTCCATGCAGTGGTTGTGCGTTCCCTTTGTTGTCATGAACCCTGCTTCCTCTGACATCACCAATACGATGTTGTCCAACACCTCCCACACCTCCTGGCTCGGTACACTGGACACCAGCACCGCCTGGATGAAGATGGATACTTTCTTAGCTATGGTGAGAAGGAAAAAGCTTCTGTCAAGATATTTTAAATATGTTAATTTAATTAATCTAAAGTTACAGTTAGAGCAGCAGGTTGAAAATGTATTGCTTGCTTTATATTGTAAGTTCATTTTTTTTTTTCCTGCTGATATGACAAATTACACTTCCTTTTGGCTCAATCCAGCACGTTGTATACAAATGTGTGTGTATAAAATTGTGCCAGTGTGCACAATACTTTTGTCCAATAAGGACACTGTTCACACCTGTTCAGCTCCTAACTCATCACAATGCCTCTATCGAACAGAATCTAAGTCACCATGTGCTTTAGGAGTCATTACATATGGTGTTCCTCCAGGCTCCATGTTAGGCCCACCACCATCTTCTCTTGAAATCCTCTATTTTGGCCATATTGTTTATTCAATTTTTTTATTACTATGCTGATGAACCTGTATACTAGGATGTTTAATTACCAATGCGAATGTGTGCAGACGGGGTACAGTCTCCTGCTTTCCTACTGGAATTCTGTTGCTGTAATTTACAACTGATCTGTGTTGGTATCAGAACATTTTTATGAGCTTGACTGGAAGTACTTGAGCACGGAATGGAATGTGATACCCAATGTCTGTATATGTGGATCTCCAATATCAAGACAAAAAATATTGTGTCTGGTCATATGTGCACTTTCATTACCTCGCTTCTGTCAGCAACGTGCAATGAGGTCTCCGTCTGGATAGGCAGTGGAAAAGACTTTGAGATACAGCAACTTAATGACTATGGGAGTCTCTACCCACAGGTACGGGTGGAGGGGGGAGATGGAGTCTTTCTTGCACTTGATTGCCGACATGGCGAGTTTTTATGACAGGCGGGAACAGAAGGGCCCGCTGGCCAAAAGGATAAATAATAAACAATTATAATTATAATCAATCTGGGCGCAGGAGGAGTGATGCTCCAGGCTGTCTCCTGGTAGCTGATGAGCCTGTGTGCCGATGCCCTCTGCAAGACAAACAAACATTTAGAAAACTCTCTGCCCACGGACTGGACCAGTCAGCTCTGCCCGGGAGCCGATTAGGTTGAAAAGAAGCCACGCTGTCGTCTGCAGCTGCGGCTTAACCATGCCCCTTGGTCCACCACAATGATGTATCGCATGAAGCCCAATGGAAATGATTGATAACTAGACTGCTATGCATCACAAGAGAAGAGAGAACAACATAGGCTAAAGGCTACCACATTATCCAATGTATGCCTGCAGCTATTTTTCATATTATAATTTATCTATTATTAATCTTTTATTTTATTTTTAACCTATGTAACATAACAATATTTTTTCTTGGCATATTATCACATTTCTATATCTTACAAATCAGTTGTATATCTTTGGCGAATTGTATATGTTTTATATCATATTTCATTCCATTATTACTTTTTATTCTCCCTTTTTTCCCAGACTGAAAAGCTTTTTATTTTTTAATGCTTATAGGCTATACAGAAGTGCACCAAACCTCGCCAGAAGAAATTTGTCCAATATGTAAATACACCTGGTGAAAATATATATACTCTCCAGTCATAATGTCCATTTACACAAAAAAGCACCTTAGTCCCAAATGTTATTTTTATTATTACCATGTTGGCACTCTGTCTATTTTTAAGACTTGGATTGAGTGGTGAAGAGTGAAAAACTTCTAAATATCTTCTTTTGAAGGCTCTGGGAACCTTCTGCTGCCAATCTTTGCACCAAAGGACCTTGTCTGCCTCGTCCTCAAAAACAGCCCAGATCAACTGTTACGCTGCTGCCGTCAATATAATAATATTTGCAATTCCACCAACTATATTTGGAGTCATGGCTGCATCTGCAGGTATCAACTTTAACACACCACAGAATGCTATAGAATTAGATGTAAATGCTTTGATGTTTTTTTGTATTTTATTGTAAGCCATTTTAATATTTTTATAGGTTTTTTTGATTTAAGTTCTTAAAATTAGTTAGTGAAATGTTTTCTTATTTTGTCGCTTTTAACTTTTCCACACTGAAATGATCATTCATATAGAAAGTCCATTATGGAAACTGTGATGGAAACTAAGGATTTATCTAACACCCCCTTGACTCTTCTGCTTCCTTTCTAGTCCTTGAGAGATTCCCCATTAAACTCAGCTGACACTTCAACAATACTTTCACTCACATACTGATGGAAGTATTCAGACCTTTTACCGGATTAAAAGTACAAAGGCTCTGAAACAAAATTACTCTCATAAAATGGGGATGGTTGATTTACGTGTTGCTCGTTGATTGCTCTGACTCACAACAGGTTTACAGCCACCCTGATCCCAGGCCAAATTACTTAGTCCCAAGGGCAAACACTGTTTGACTATTTGCCATCTTTATCCGTCTCAAGACTTCTTCTATCTGTGCCTCAGATTGGAACCAGACCTCCTATGGTTCTCTATCTCCTTTTGAAAGTGGACAGGCAGCTATGATTCTGCCCCTCACCCTGAACTACCTCACCCCCTCCTACATCTCCATCATCGGTATCGGAGCTGTGGCTGCCGCTGTGATGTCATCAGCTGACTCAATCTTACTGTCTGCAGCCTCCATATTCACCTCAAACATCTACAAAAACATCCTGAGGAACCGGGTGAGGAAAAATGTAGTTGTTCTCCAAGACTATAACCTGCACTGAGAAATAGGGGGGTGGTAGCTCAGGAGGTAGAGCTGGTGGTCTAGTAATCTAAAGGTTGCTGGTTTGATCCCAGGCTCATGCTGTAGTGTCCTTGAGCAATACACTTAACCCCTAATTGCTCCTGATGGCTGCGTCCGTCGGTGTTTGAATAATTGTAAGTTGCTTTGGGTAAAAGTGAAAAAAACTGCTTAATGTAAAAATATTTTGAACTTTTTTCTTCAAATATGTCGTACATTTATTATTTTTCTCCTTTTTATTCTATTATCCTATTTGTTAGGTGAGCTGCTATAACACTATGCTACTAACACTTCGCCAATCGATCTATCCATCTATCTATCTAAAAAGTGGATAAACAAGAAATTCCATCCATACAAAAATATCAATCAATATCCAGAGTGTCACTGGAAGCTCTTTTTGTCAAGTAAGCGAAAATTTACCTCAACAAGAAATCAGGAAGTGATGTGATAAATGCATCAGGAATTCAAGCTCTGTAAGAAAATGAAGGTGCAGAACCATTGGTGGCCACAATGTCCTGTCGGATCTGCTGTGTGGTAGTAACACCTGGTGCCACAGCATGGGGTCACCACAGCAGAGGATTAAGAGGAAGGGACAAGAAGACTATTACAAGAGTCTATTACTTCATCATGTCTTGGTTTTCCTCTCATTTCAGGCATCCCAGAGGGAGCTGCAGTGGGTGATCCGTGCTGGGGTGGTCGTGGTTGGTGTCGTTGGTACATCACTGACCACTTTCAAGAATAGCATCTTGGAGTTCTGGCTCATTGGTGTAACTGTTTTATATGTCTTCTTGTTTCCTCAACTGGTTTGCGTTATTTTCTTTGACCAAACTAATGGATATGGGGCACTTATGGGATTTGTGGTGAGTTTGTTGTTGAAAGCCTTGTGCGGAGAACCGATGCTTGGAGTGCCGGCTACCATCCACCTCCCAGGAGACAGACTGGAGGATGGTGTTCACATCCAAAACTTTCCTGTAAATACTGTGTGTGTGCTGTCTTCCATAGCCTCCATCTTTCTATTCTCCTTCCTGGCTGCACTGCTCTTCAGCAAGGGCCACGTCCCTGAGAGATGGGACGTGTTACATTTACATTTTAGTCATTTAGCAGACGCTTTTATCCAAAGCGACTTACAATTGTTCAAACACCGACGGACGCAGCCATCAGGAGCAATTAGGGGTTAAGTGTCTTGCTCAAGGACACTACAGCATGCTAGCAGGAGGAGCCTGGGATCGAACCAGCAACCTTTAGATCACTAGACCACCAGCTCTACCGCCTGACCTACCATCCCCAGAGTTCAGAGCCAAAGTCCAAGACCCGCCACCAGTAGAAGGTTGCGCTATGGAAGAAAATAGGAAATTGTATGAAAACGATCCCCAACATGAGCCTTCAGAGCCAATGATGGACAGCCGCTGTTAATAGACAATTGACTTAATGTAATGTTAAGAGCCCTGAGGATGATGGACAGCCACTGTTGATATAGAAGGTTTCTGGATTCTCATTGCCGGAAGGGTCCTCTAGCCGTGTTCCTTATTCAAGTAGCTATTTCTGTATATTTGGCGATTTTATCTGTTTTACTTTTTTGTTTACTCATCTGTAGACACGCATAAATAACAAACCACTACTTCCCGTAACTACACACCATCACTCCTACTTGTCAAGTCAATTCTTCAGCAGCCAAACTGTTAGTTAGGTAAGGATTTCCAGTACTATTTCTTCCTCTGTACATTCCTGAAACTCACTGCCAACATCAAGTTCAAAAACATGAACGGATGAAGATATTATTTTTATGTAATGCCATTTTGTATTTTGATATTAAAAATGGGTTGCATTCATCCTGGGTCTTCTTATGTTGTGTTTTTTGTTGGATTTCTTGTTGAACATCTCAGTAACTTGAGCGGAAACATGTTCAGCAAGAGAGACCTCAGTAGTAGTAGAACCTGTAACCTCAGCAGTGTTAACGTGTGCTGCCGTGTGGAATTCAGAAGGATTAACAGAGTCATGAGAAAGTAAGAGTAGAGCAACATAAAGGTGTGGTTGATCAGAAAGCTGACCTGTCATAGTGAAGATTCCCACCAGCTGGCTGATCCTACTGTTGCCCAGCAGGGTCATCTCCTTTTGGTCAGCCGATCTCTTCTTCTTCTCTTTTTTTGGATTGGAAGGAAGCCCAGACGCCGGTTACCAGGACCAGCAGGTAGAAGAAGACCATCGCTATCGCTTTTGGGATGTTCAGAGCCATGATGGACTAGCTGATGGATGACTGACTGACTGACTCCAGCGAAACTCACAGTGTCTCAAGCAAAAAGGGATAGAGACTCATGAGATGGAGGTGGAGAAGAGTAAAGGGGGATAGAGGGTAAGGGGTAGGAAAGAGAGTGAGGAAGTTTCCCCGTTTCGCACCGTGTTTCTCGTTTCGTTCAATAAGGAAACTGAGCGGCCCAGAAATCAACTACCACGATGCCCACTCGTGCTTATATAAAAAAGAGCCTGACAAAAAGGGCCCCATGGACATCCTGGGGCAAAGAGGCAGGTGCTCGGGCATCCTCCGTCACACCCTCTGCATGTGCCTGTGTAGCACTGAGCAACAGAAAAATGTAAACAGACTACAGTGCGCAGAAGTTCAGCAAACACATCTTTCTTATCTACAAAAGCTGCAAAAGTGCAGTTGTTTTTTCTTCTTTTAGAGAAAATATACCGATAACAGATTCAACAGACCGTTCCACATCAGCAAAGTTACTCAACAGCACTCCTCTGTATAGTCCTCGTATCAAACCCGCCACATATTAGATAAACAGTTGTGATTGGCCCGACTTTCCAGGTCGGCTGGAAATCTGGTTGAACAGGAGGGGGCCAGACATATTCTGCAGAAAAAATGATACATGAGCCGCCAATTGGTCTGGTTCCCAGGCTATGGAGGTTCATTGCGCAGAAAAAATGGCTGGAGAATCTGATAATTCCCAGTGATATAAATGTGTTCATTTAGATCATGTAGTGATAATAATGTAATGATGATAATATCTAATGTATGTGACCCACCACAACAAAACCTGCTATCTCGCACAATTTTAACATCCCCAGGAGCTGCCAAATAAGTTGAAAAAAGCTTACTAGTAAGAAAATTAGATCTTTCCAGATTCCTTTGTGTTTTTATTATTTTTCAGTGTATTTTCAAACCGAGTTTGACTTATACATAGTATAAAAATGTTAAACCGCGGAGTTAAATATTACCATTAGATTACATAGGGAAACACAGTTCACTTACAGCGACGGTGAACATCGCTGAACAACGCCGATCGATGGTTTCCTTTAAAGCGACCGTCCAGGTGAAGATCAATTCCTCCATATTCCATGTGATGTGAAGTCACAATGGGAACACCGGGTGGGTCGTCTATTCGGCTGCGCTGGGGCGGGCCTCCCCCTTGCGCGGGCGTTGGTGTGCATGGGATTCCTGCCGGCTCGCCTGCGGGGCGGGGGGTCTGGTTGGGGCGTCGGTCTGTCGCCGTGGGGTCGGGATCCGGGACTGCAGTCCTTGCCTGGTGCCCGTGGCCCAGGTTCTGTGCCTGCGGCTGCATCTTGTACCTGCACCTGGAGGTTGGTTGTATGTGTGTGCCCCTGGGGTGCGCAGGGCAGGGTGCTCGGGGCTTTCCTGCAACCTTTAAAGTATACTACTTTTACACACACACAGAGACATCATTGTGGAGGGGGCGTGTACCAACGTATACCAACGAAGAAGTCATGCTGACTTCACTTCCGTAAACAAGACGAGGATGCGGTTTTACTTGTCTGTGAAAACTTTCGTCTTCGTGTTAAGATAAGATAAGATAAGATAAGATAAGATAAGATAAACCTTTATTAGTCCCACAACCGGGAAATTTACATTGTTCCAGCAACAATAAGGGGACAGCAGAAAATAGAGAGCATATCAATGTACACACTATAAACAATATACGTCTACTGGATGTACTGTTGATTATACAGTCTGACAGCTGCAGGAAGGAAGGACCTGCCTTAGCGCTCCTTCCCACACTTTGGGTGAAGCAGCCTATCGCTGAAGGAGCTCTCCAGTGCCATCAGAGTCTTATGCATGGGGTGGGATTCGTTCTCCATCATGGATGACAGCTTAGCCATCATCCTCCTTTCTCCCACCACCTGCACTGGGTCAAGGGGTCACCCCAGGACAGAGCTGGCCTTCTTGAGCAGTTTGTCAAGTCTCTTCCTGTCAGCTGTGGTGATGCTGTTCCCCAGCAGACCACTCCATAAAAAATGGCTGATGCCACCACGGTGTTAAAGAAGGTCATCAGGAGAGCCCCCCTGCACTCCAAAGTCTTCTACATTACAAGTCTTCTAAGATAGAGTCTGCTCTGACCCTTCTTATAATGTGCATGTATGTGATTAGTCCAGTCCAGTTTATTGTTCAGGTGAACACCCAGGTACTTGTAAGATCCCACTATGTCAATATCCATTCCCTGGATGTTCACTGGTGTCGGGGGGCATTGTCTGCACCTGCGGAAATCCACCACCAGCTCTTTGGTTTTCAGCGCGTTGATGTGGAGGTGGTTCCGCTGACGCCAGTCCACAAAGTCCATGGTGAGTTCTCTTTACTCTCTGTCGTCCTCATCTTTGATGAGGCCAACGATTGCAGAGTCGTCAGAGAACTTCTGCAGGTGACAGCTGGTTGAGTTGTACATGAAGTCTGCAGTGTAGAGGGTGAAGAGGAAAGGTGCCAAGACCGTTCCTTGAGGGGCCCCCGTGCTGCAGATGAATATGTCAGATTCGCAGTTTTGAGACCTCACGTACTATAGCCGGTCTGTGAGATAGTCCAGGATCCAGGAAGACAGGTGATGGTCCACTCCTGTGTGCGGCAGCTTGACCCTCAGGAGCACAGGCTGAATGGTGTTGAAAACACTTGAGAAATCAAAGAACATGATCCTCACAGTGCTCCCAGGCTTCTCCAGGTGAGAGAGAGCTCGATGTAGCAGGAAGATGAGGGCATCGTCCACCCCGATGCCAGGCTGGTAGGCAAACTGGAGTGGGTCCATTGATGATCTCACCAGGGGGCGGAGATGCACAAGGACCAGCCTCTCCAGGGTGTTTTTGCTGAGATCCTTGGGGTGCGGGATTTTCAGCACCGGTACCACGCAGGATGTCTTCCACAGCTGTGGCTGTGAACAGGCGCTTCACTATCCCACAGAGCTGGTCTGCACACGTCTTCAGGATCCTGGCACTGATGCCGTCCGGACCTGCAGCCTTTCTCTCCTTCATCTTCCTAAGCTCTTTCCTCACCTGGATGGTAGTGAGGGACAGATTGGAGCAGGGGGGCTGAGTGGAGGGTGTGAATGGGGGGGGGTTGTCTCTGGTAGGAGAAGCAGTGGGGGGTGGCTGTGAGCTGAGTATTGAAGGAAGGCGGGTGGGGCAGAACACCTGGGGTGCAGACGACGGAGATAGCAGCAGAGGTGAATAGGCTGGAGGAGGGGTAGGTGACTGATCAAATCTATTGAAAAACAAATTGAGATCATTCACCCACCTCTGATCCCCCACAGCCTGGGGGTCTGGTTCGTTGTGGCCGAGATGGTTTTGAGGCCCCTCCAGACTCCTCTGGTGTTCTTTTGCTGCAACTGGTCCTCCATCTTTCTTCTGTAATTGTCCTTTCCCTCTCTGATCTTCCTCCTCACCTGTTTCTGTATCACCTTCAGTCCTTGTCTCCTGATTTAAAGGCCATTTTCTTTGCCTTCGTAATCCAGGGTTTGCTGTTGGGAAAACACCGTACAGTCCTGGTGGGTACAGTGTTTTGGGGGAGAAGACGACAGCCTTCACGAGGCCTCTCCTGTGAGTAGTGAGAAATGGTGCAAGACCAACTCACGAAACTAATGTCGCCAAAGAATCATCGAGCTGGCAGACCAAGGTACAAGCCAATGCCAAAACCAAGGCAGAGAACATCCTCTTTAGGACGGGCGGACACCCCCACCGTCGAAAACCAAGGTCTGCCGGTGCTCCAACTCAATGTCGAGGGCCTTACCATCGCAAAACTCGAAGTCATCAGGCATCTCGCCGATTCCAACAAAGTGGCAGCGGTCCTCCTGCAAGAGACACACTGGGTGTCAGATGAAAACCTCAAGCTTCCTGGGTTCTCCCTCGCTGGATCCATCCACAGCAAGAAGCATGGAATGGCAACCTTCGTCCGAGATGGTTTGAGCTGGGCAGCCACCAGCCAATCTCCACCTGGCTGCAACATCGAGTGGCTGGCCACTAAAATCCAAGAAACATCTGTCGTGAACGTATATAAGCCCCCACCAACAGCGCTGACTGCATCATCACTTCCATCCGTGACTGCTCCTGCCATCTATGCAGGTGACTTCAACTGCCAACATACGGATTGGGGTTACCAACACACATCACAGGATGGAGAAGCACTGAGTGAGTGGGCCTCTAACATTGAGGCACTACTGCTGTACGACCCAAAGGAGCCCCCAAGCTTCTGCTCTGCACGTTGGAACTCTTATACCAACCCAGATCTGGCCTTCGTCATATGCCGCAGTAACGACCTGAAACCGGAGAGACGTGTCTTTGACAGGTTCCCTCGCTCACACCACCGGCCATCCATCATCAAAGTACCATCCCTAGTACAGCCGGTAGCTGGCAAACCGGTCAGGAGATGAAACTTCAGGAAGGCGAACTGGCAGTCGTTTACGGTGGAAACAGAAAGAAGAACTGCTGGTCTCATGGACCCAGAAGCAGAAGACGTGGATGCTGCATACATTGCCTACTGTGAAGTCCTCCTAAGGGCAGCAAAGCACAACATCCCACGTGGCTACAATAAAAACTATATCCCGGGCTGGGATGAGGAGTGCAGCTGCCTGTTGCGCCAACACCAGCAGGCGATCACCAGGGAAGAAATGGACGCAACAGCAACAACCCTACTGCAGAAGCTGGATGACACCCGAAGGGCTAGGTGGACGGAAGTAGCGGAATCCATCGACTTCACCCACTCCAGCCGGAAGGCGTGGCAGACCATCAACTTGCTCTCAGGGAGAAAAACAACACCTCATAGGTGTTCAGTGACTGCAGATGCTATTGCTTCCCAGCTCCTGAAAAATGGTCGCTTCCCTGATGCGGACAAAAACTTCGCACGACTGACATCGTGTGAGGTATCATCCCTCTCCAGAGCAGCCAGCGCTGATGCTAATCTCTCAGGAGACTTCACAGCAGCCGAGCTAAAGGCAGCAATTAAAAAACTGAAGCTGGGCAAATCACCAGGTCGAGACAATATCCACCCAGAGTTTGTTATGCACCAAAGTGAAAGAACATCTCAATGGCTACGCACATTCTTCTCATCATGCTTCCGGAGGTCCAAGCTCCCGAAGACCTGGCGCCGTGCTTCCATCATAGCCTTGCCAAAGCCGAACAAACCCGCCGAAGACCCGAAGTCCTACAGGCCCATATCCCTGCTCTGTGTCCCGTACAAGATTCTGGAGAGGCTGATCCACAGCCGCATTGAGCCAGTGGTGGACCCTCAACTCCCACCGGAACAAGCCGGCTTCCGCAGAGGCAGGTCAACGGTGGACCAGGTAACGCTACTCACCCAGGACATCGAGGACAGCTTCCAAGATAATGAGAAAGCTGGAGTAGTATTCCTGGACCTGACAGCCGCTTATGACACCGTGTGGCACCGTGGACTACACCTGAAACTGTTGAGAACAATCCCGGACCGGCACATGGTGAGATTTATTATGGAGATGCTATCTAACCATAGCTTCATCCTACAAACCAGCGATGGCCAGACCAGCAGGCTCAGAAGGCTGAAGAACGGTGTCCCGCAAGGCTCTGTCCTCTCACCAATGTTATTTAACATCTATATTCACGACCTGCCAGACACAACATCCAAGAAGTACGGCTATGCGGACGACCTGGCCATCATGCTTCGATGCCCAACATGGAACACTATGGAAGAAGGCCTCAACCGAGACATGGGCATCCTGGCAGACTACCTCCAGAAGTGGCACCTTCAGCTCAGCATGGGCAAAACAGTGTCTGCAGCTTACCACCTCTACAACCGGGAGGCAAGAAGGGAACTGGACGTGCATGTTGGCAACATCCGCCTGGAGTTCCAGCAAGCCCCCAAGTACCTCGGCGTATGCTTGGACCGGACGCTGTCCTACAAGCAGCACCTGGATGAAGTGAAGGCCAAGACAACCGCAAGGGTCTCGCTCATCCGCCGCCTTGCAGGCTCGACTTGGGGAGCTTCCCCCCAGACCCTACGCATATCCACGCAAGCCCTGGTCCTACCCGTAGCGGAATACTGTGCCCCTGCCTGGAGCAGAAGTCCACATGCGAACAAGGTGGATACTGTCATCAACAGCGCCCTCCGGATAGTAACTGGTTGTCTGAAACCCACCCCTGTGTCCTACCTGCCAGTCCTAGCTGGTATCGCCCCACCCAGTCTCCGACGGGAAGCAGCTACCCTCGCCCTGGCAAGGAAAGCCCAGAAGAACGACTGGCACATCCTACACAAAGCCACAACAACACCGGCACCACCATGCAGGCTCAAGTCTCGCCATCCCTACAACAAGGCAGCACAAGAGATGCTACAGTCGATCCCTGACGACTTGTCCAAGGACGCCTGGCTGGCAGCATCCTGGAGACAATCGTGGGAGTCAGCTGCGCCCTCCCGCATCCAACGATACATCTGGGACCCAGGAGGAGGTGTAAAAGGAGAAGACATGCCACGCCACCTATGGACCTCGCTGAACCGCCTGCGTACTGGCGTCGGGCGCTTCAAGTCCTCTCTAAAGAAGTGGGGCCTATCCGACAGTGCGTCATGCGAGTGTGGCGAACCTGAACAGACTGCGGAGCACATAATCACCAGCTGCCCCCTATACAGCCCACCCTCAGAAGCTGGCCTTTTTGACCTAGGACTGGAGACGAGGGCGTGGCTATATGACACTGAGTTGGCCATCTGATGATATACGAAAGAAGAAGAAGTGTTTTCCACACAGAAGTTAATGTAATCCGTGATACAGTGAGTCAGTGAGACCGTCGATGTCCTCCCCATGAGGAGCACAGAGTTCTTCCCACTCTGTAGAGTCAAAGCAGTCCTGCAGAGCCTCTTCAGTCTCTTTAGACCACCTTTTCACTGTGCGGGTCACAGCTGGTTTCCTGAGCACGAGAGGTTTGTACACAGTCAGGAGATGAACCAGGTTGTGATCTGATCTTCCCAGTGGGTTTTATTCCTCCTTGGTGTTGGCATATAACAAGCCCAGTGTTTTGTTGTCCCTGGTGTGGCATGTCACATACTGGGAGAAAGTGAGTGGAGGACGGAGAGGCATGGTTAAAATCCCCAGAGATGAGAAGGAGGGCATGTGGGTGCTGTGTCTGCAGCCTGCTCACAGCTGACTACAGGACATCAGCGGCTGCTTCGGCTTTAGCAGAGGGGGAGAGATACGCAGCGATCACAACGACGTGCGAAAATTTTGTCGGGAGATAGTTCGGCCTCATGCTAACAGCTAACAGCTCGATGTCCTTACAATAATGTTCTTCCTTGATAGTGATGTGCCAGGAGTTACACCATCTATCATTCACAAACACAGCCAGCCCGCCTCCTTTCCTCTTACCGCTCTCCACTGTCCTGTCCTCACACAGCAGATGAAATCCGTCCAGGAAAACAGCCCGTCCAGAGTTAGAATGGTTAGCCATGTCTCGGTAAACATCATGATGCTGCACTCACGATATTCCCTCTGGTGCCGGTCAGCGCCGTTAACTCGTCCATCTTGTTGTGTTGTTGTCAATTATGAGAAGCGGATGGCAGAAGATCTGAATCATATCATGGACCTTAATCTGACCAGTGCGATAGATCCAAGTCAGTGTACGCACTGCATAATGGACTTCATTTTTCACGATGACAGTCAGTTCTCCAACAGCGACGCAGAGAAGGACAGCATGTGAAACTGATACTGGCGTTATCTCGGACTTGGAGAGATTTTCAAACAAGGTATTTCAACCTGAGGCCCAAAACAGGCTCTCAGAGTGGAGCTGGGGTCGGGTGGGGTTAGCCCACATAATAACTCCAAGAAATTTGAAGATATTTGGCATACGCACATTTAAATATTAAATGACACACTAAGGATGATATACAGAGACTCACATTTGTGATAGAATCTACATTTTGTTGTGTTGTCCGGACTTTCAAACTCCTAGATTATTCCACTTTTATAAAACATGTATATTCTTACTGTTAAATAAAAGCCATTTTGAAAACAAAAGATGTTGTGTGTCGATGATGCCGTTCAACATTCCCTGAAAACACAAGAGCAATGCAGAGATGGCCCCATTCAGCAGGGTGTCAAGTCCCCATTCAGCAGGGTGTCAAGTCCCCATTCAGCAGGGTGTCAAGTGGCCATGCAGCTGTGTTGGTTCTCCAACCATTTGCATTCTGGTAGTTGGTTGAATAAAGCCAAGTGTGGTTGAAAACTTTAAAGGTGATTATTTCACAATCAGAGATTGCCATATCCTTGTCATTAACAAGTCATAGCTTTAAATAAATTTGCTTGATTTGCTCACTGTCAAATGATGTGAAAACAAGTCAAAAGCCACCAAATGTAGCTAAAGTCTGCAGTGGGTGACATATATATATATATATATATATATATATATATATATATATATACTGTATATACAGAAAATTATGCCCCCTGACCAAATTATACATGC
Source organism: Zeus faber (assembly GCF_960531495.2). Lineage (NCBI taxonomy): Eukaryota > Metazoa > Chordata > Actinopteri > Zeiformes > Zeidae > Zeus > Zeus faber. The sequence goes on along the minus strand of NW_028293039.1, from coordinate 60,172 downwards.
CAGTGGGGGCATTGACAGTTATTTTAGCAATTTTGAAACTGTCAATTTTACTTGAAACTCTATCCCACATGAAATCAACCATGCGCAGCCTTGATATCCCCACCACATTTCTCAAAGAGGTGATTTAGCAGCTTACAGGGGGGAAAATTCCTTTGTGCATCCTTTAACACTGTAGATCACAGCATTTTAATTTACTGTCTTAACACATGGGTTGGCATCAAGGACACTGCACACGGCTGGTTTTATTCCTTCCTTTCAGAAAGAACCTTCACGGTCTCCATAGGTAGCAACTCATCCTCTACAGCTGACATTACCTGTGGTGTACCACAAGGTTCTATTTTAGGTCCAATTTTATTTTTCATCTATGTGCTGCCTCTTGGCCAAATTATCCAAAGACACAAAGTCTCTTTTCATTGCTCTCTCTCTCTTAAGGTCTGCACCTCTGTAACTTTCGGTTTCGATATTGTACAACTTTGTACGTTTTCACACATTGTGTGTGCCGACCTTCCAGTGGGGTTTTTTTTATTCGGGGGGGGGGGGGTGTGTGTGTGCTATAATGTTAAGACAGAACCGCATCTCACTGGTCATACCTTGGTATCAGACCAGAGTGCACCATTGCTGTACCTGTTGTAATAGATCTACGTAAATACTATATGAACTTTACTGACTTTGTTTGTTCTTTCCTCAGTTGTACAGGCAGTAAATTACAGGCTGTCAACAGAGGTACTCCGGCTCAGACACACACACACACACGCACACACACTGTCACAAACATACCATTTGTGTTTTCTCTCTAAAAAAAAAGTGCCCAGGAGTGTCTGTTTACGACACACTAGTGCCCTCTTGTTGCACTTTTTCTGCAAGTGCAACTTCAACAAAACGCTCACCATCCTGCACAGTAGTTACAGTAATAGGTGCATTCCCTAAAAAGATTACAGTGCACTACGAAGTGCACTTCATAGGGTATCTTGCCATGTCGAGTGAGGTTCCAAACCTTAATGCCACTAACTGTATTATATATGTACAACAACTACCATTTCCTAAATCGCACTCATTAAGTTAAATCCGTTCACATTCATTCTGTTTTTACATTCGAATTACAGACAGTCTTCCATATTTATTATATATGAACCATTTCTACCGAATTGATTCAAATTACCGTCCAACATTACAAAACATTTAAAAACAATAAAGTGTTCTTACCTTAGATATTAGATATCGATGAATCTATGACAAGCTATCTATAGCTTATTATAGATTAATTGTTTGTTTCACTCCCCATACAGTAGATAATATTCATATTTATACATATTATATTATAGCCTATATATCAGGTTACAGTCGTCAGCTCCGTTGTATTTACTAGTTGTTATGTCATACAATATACGTCACGCTTGGTATCTGTATTTCATGACAACATAATGCATTCTGGATGACATCACACAGTGTTTGTTTTGAATGGGGCGGGGATGACGTCACAGGGTGTCCTGGAGAGGGTGGTGATGAAGTCGTGTCTGGATGGGGGCGAGGCAGGGTGCAGCAGACGTAGTGGCGCCGCACAGGGAACCTGTGGATGTTTTTTCTTTCTTCCAGCACCAGGTGGCAGCTGCCATGGGATCCCCTCAACTTGTCCACTGTCACTGGGAGCTCCACTTTGGGAGAGACCTGCTCTCTGCTCCTGTTTCAACTGGGTAAGTGGAAGTGGGTATTCACAACTTCAACTTCAGTAAAAGTACAAATACCCTGACACAAAAGTAAGAACTACAGACAGACAGACAAACAGATATATATATATATATATATATATATGTATATACTTTAGATAGATAGATGTGGATGCTTTGGTTTAAAAATATATATATATTTAACTGATTTAGAATTGTGTATATATATATATGTGTGTGTCTTTGTGTGTGTAGGTGTGTAAGTGTGTAGGTGTGTATGTGTGTGTGTGTGTGTGTGTGTGTGTGTGTGTGTGTGCGTGTGTGTGTGTGTGTGTGTGTGTGTGTGTGTGTATGTGTGTTGGGCTGAACGCACCACCCTCTGCAGTGCCCGCATGTCCTGTGCTGTAGTTCCCAAACCAGGCAGTGGGTGCCTGTCAGGAATCTCTCCACTGCTCCAGAGTAGAAGGACCCAGCCTCTCGTAGCACTTCATGACCGTTGAGGTAAGGGCCCCCTGATGGCAGTTATTCAGGCAGGCAGGAGAGGTGTTTTTCGGCACAAGGATGATGGTGGACTTCTTGAAGCAGGACGGGACCACCGCCTCAGCCAGGGAGGTGTTGAGTACCGGGGCTAGCTGGTTAGCACAGGTCGTTTCCTTCTCTTACCCAGATGCACCACAGTGCGCCACAGGAAATCATTCTTGCCTGTGATCATCAATCTCTTTGTAATCTGACCTTAAAACACGGATATCCACTTCTGCACTTTCTTCTTCTTGCACATTTTTAACTGTACATTTTACCTTTACCATGTGTATATAGATACTGTATGTTTATATATTTATTTATATATAAATATGTTTCTTATTAATTATTATATGTTGTATGTTAATATGTTGTATGTAAATATGTTGTATATAGATCAGAGTTGTAACGAAAATATTTCCCCCTGGGATTATTAAAGTATTTCTGATTCTGATTCTGATTCTGTCTTCAGTACTCACACAAATATGCCATCTGGACCCGCAGCTTTCCTGGTGTTCACACGCATCAGGGCCCCCCTGACGTCATGCTCAAACACTGAGGTGCGCGTGGTCCGGCAACAGCGGGTTCAGCCATGTCTCCGTCACGCAGAGGACACAACAGTTTCTTGTATCCCGTTGGAATATAATCCTCGCTCGAAGGTCATCCATCTTGTTCTCCAGGGACTGGACATTGGCAAGGACGATGCATGCAGAGGTGGACAGTAAGGGCGCATCCTCATTCTGATCCGAATACGGCCTCGTTTACCGCAGTGCTTCCTCCATCGGCCCACCCATGGAACCGCGACTTTGTTGTTGTTGTTTTCCATGTTGAGAGTGTAGGCGGCGAGACCCTGAATTTGTGGCAAGCCGCCTTAAAGTTGTCTGAGTGGAGAACTCTGGACTGGCAGGCCAAAGGTATGAGGAGGCACTAGGAGTGTGGGGCCTTAGGGACTTGCAATACCAACTAAAAAGGTTTTAAGCCTAGTGCTTTAAAAAAAATGAAAAAATGGGGGGCATATCACAGATGAACTGGGAAGCTGTTGCAACACGGGAGCATAAAAACTGAAGGCTGCTCTGCCAGCTTCGGTATTAACTCTTGGAATGTGTAAAAGGCCGGAGGATCTGAGAGACCTGACTGACTCAAAGCTGACCAGCATTTTGGAAATATTATTTGGTGCCAGGTCAGTGGGAGCTTTGTAAACCATAAATGTCAGTATTAGTGCATAAGTAGTAGTGTAATTTTTTGGGAACTGTCTTTTCAAGAATTTATTGGGAAATTGAAGGTTATCATAGGGTTAGGGAGGTCAATCTTTTACCGCTCTGTAAAAAGTACACTATCTAGGACAGTACAAGGAATGCTTGGATCATTTGCTCACTGTTCCATGATTGACAAACTCATATGCGTTCCTTGCTGATGTCCTGAAGTGTAAACTTGGTTAACATTTCTAATTACAGTAATATTTTGTCAGTTTTAATTGCTGGGGTCAATTTGATCCTAATATAAAAGACGTCTGTTTATTTTAACATAATATCTGGGTTAATTTTGAGAGCATACCATAAAAGTGTTAAGGGTCACTGTCTTGAAACTATGTGTTCTTCTGCTCCTGGATCTCAGTGCCGTCTTTGACACTGTTGACCATCAGATTTTATTAGGGAGATTACAAAAAATTATGAGAAAAAACTTCATTACAGAAACAGCTGAATAAATACACATAGATTGTGGAAATCTCCTGCATCCTCCTTTGGTTAATGGGGCGAACACACCACTGCCGTCCCTGCTTCTACCTCGGACCCACGGAGATGAGCCGGTACCGCCTTCCTCCTGGTGATAGGCGCAATTTATTTAAAGATTATTATTCATTCCAGTGATAAAACACGTTGCATTTCTTATTCCAGTGATAAAACATGTTGCATTTATTCATTACAGTGATAAAACATGTTGCATTTATTTATTCCAGTGATAAAACATGTTGCATCTATTTATTCCAGTAATAAAACATGTATTTATTTATTCCAGCGATAAAACATGTCGTATTTATTTATTCCAGTGATAAAACGCGTTGTATTTATTTATTCCAACGATAAAACATGTTTTATTTATTTATTCCAGTGATAAAACATGTTGTATTTATTTATTCCAGTGATAAAACATGTTGCATTTATTTATTCCAGGAATAAAACATGTTGTATTCATTTATTCCAGTAGCAAAACACGTTGCATTTATTTATTCCAGTAATAAAACATGTTGCATCTATTTATTCCAGTAATAAAACATGTATTTATTTATCCCAGCGATAAAACATGTTGTATTTATTTATTCCAGTGATAAAACATGTTGTATTTATTTATTCCAGTGATAACACGTGTTGCATTTATTTATTCCAGTGATAAAACATGTTGCATTTATTTATTCCAGTGATAAAACATGTTGCATCTATTTATTCCAGTAATAAAACATGTATTTATTTATCCCAGCGATAAAACATGTTGTATTTATTTATTCCAGTGATAAAACATGTTGTATTTATTTATTCCAGTGATAAAACGTGTTGTATTTATTTATTCCAATGATAAAACATGTTTTATTTATTTATTCCAGTGATAAAACATATTTCATTTATTTATTCCAGGAATAAAACATGTTGTATTCATTTATTCCAGTAGCAAAACACGTTGCATTTATTTATTCCAGTGATAAAACATGTTGCATCTATTTATTCCAGTAATAAAACATGTATTTATTTATCCCAGCGATAAAACATGTTGTATTTATTTAATCCAGTGATAAAACATGTTGTATTTATTTATTCCAGTGATAAAACATGTTGCATCTATTTATTCCAGTAATAAAACATGTATTTATTTATCCCAGCGATAAAACATGTTGTATTTATTTATTCCAGTGATAAAACATGTTGTATTTATTTATTCCAGTGATAAAACGTGTTGTATTTATTTATTCCAATGATAAAACATGTTTTATTTATTTATTCCAGTGATAAAACATATTTCATTTATTTATTCCAGGAATAAAACATGTTGTATTCATTTATTCCAGTAGCAAAACACGTTGCATTTATTTATTCCAGTGATAAAACATGTTGCATCTATTTATTCCAGTAATAAAACATGTATTTATTTATCCCAGCGATAAAACATGTTGTATTTATTTAATCCAGTGATAAAACATGTTGTATTTATTTATTCCAGTGATAAAACATGTTGCATCTATTTATTCCAGTAATAAAACATGTATTTATTTATTCCAGTGATAAAACATGTTGTATTTATTTATTCCAGTGATAAAACGCGTTGTATTTATTTATTCCAATGATAAAACATGTTTTATTTATTTATTACACTGATAAAACATGTTGCATTTATTTCCTCCAGTGATAAAACATGTTGTATTTATTTCCTCCAGTGATAAAACATGTTGCATTTATTTCCTCCAGTGATAAAACATGTTGTATTTATTTCCTCCAGTGATAAAACATGTTGCATTTATTTCCTCCAGTGATAAAACATGTTGCATTTATTTCCTCCAGTGATAAAACATGTTGTATTTATTTCCTCCAGTGATAAAACATGTTGCATTTATTTCCTCCAGTGATAAAACATGTTGCATTTATTTCCTCCAGTGATAAAACATGTTGCATTTATTTCCTTCAGTAATAAAGCGCGTTGTATTTAAGCCAGAAGCTGATGTGTGACGTTTCAAGTCTTGAGAAGCTGCTCACGCGACGGAGTGAAAACGGACCCGGATGAAGTTGACGACCCGTCAAATGACGCGACGCATTCGTGAGGCTGACGGTGACGCTTCTGGTGTGGCCCAGAAATAAAGCAAGGCAAGGCAAGGTTTTTTTTTATAGCACATTTCAACAACAAGGCAATTCAAAGTACTTCTCTTAAAACATCAAATGCATGAAGACAACGTGCAAAGAAACACATTATTAAAAGACATAGAATGCATAAAGTTAAAAAAATAGAATGCATGAAGTTAAAAAAATAGAATGCATGAAGTTAAAAAAATAGAATGCATGAAGTTAAACAAATAGAATACATAGAATGCATGCAATGCAATGCAAGTTATAGTTCAGTGTAAGAAATGAATCAAAGAAACCTTGTTTTAATCTTTGTTAACGAGTATTTTGCCTATTCCCAATATAGTGTTTTTACCTTGTCAAGACGATATCCTAGCCCCGGAGAACCGGTCTGAAGATCTTTCAGTTATCTGATATCGCTGTTGCAGATCAGCCAAGGCCGTCATGATACAATGTGCATGAAGCCACAAGTATTCACATTTCAGCAACAAGTCAATTCAAAGTGCTTTAAATTAAACATCAGAAGCCTCAAGACAAAGTGCAAAAGAAACAAATTGTAAAAGGAAAGACCACATTATAAAGTTAAGAAATAGAATGCATAGAATGCATAATATCAAGCCATAAAAGTGACAGTGCAGTGAAAAAACATAATACTTGGTTTGGTAAAAGGCAGCAGCAAACAGAAAAGTCTTCAGCCTTGATTTTAAAGAGGTGAGAGTTGCAGCAGACCTGCAGTTTCCTGGGACTTTGTTCACGATATGTGCTGCATAAAACAAAACGCTGCTTCTCCATGTTTGTTTTTCTCTCTGGGAAACAACAAGTAGACCTGTCCCAGACGACCTGAGAGGTCTGCATGCTTCATAACGTTGCAGAAGTTCAGAAATGTATTTTGGCCCTAAACCATTTTTTTGCTTTATAAGCCAACAGTAGTATTTTGAAATACATTATTTTTGACGTACAAGAAGTCAGTGTAAAGATCTGAGAACTGGAGTGATTTGATCCACTTTCTTGGTCTTAGTGAGGACTCGAGCAGCAGCTTTCTGAATCAAGTGCAGCTGTTTGATTGATCTTTTAGGAAGACCTGTAATGACACCGTTACAGTAGTCTAGTCTCGGTTTGATATAGGCCTATATCAAGGTGTCTAGACTGTTCTTTTTTTAGAGCGGCTTGACGAAGACTGTTTTCAGGGCCTGTGGGAGGAAACCTGAGAGAAGAGACGTGTTGACAATTTGTAGAAGATTTGAGGCCATGCAATTTGATCGGATCAAAATGTGTCACGGTATTTGATTTGTTTTTTAGTGGACACAGGGACAGCACATATCCTGTACCTGAAACGGCGGCGCTGACTGCATGTCTAACCTTAAAAATGTTCGGATCCTTGAAGATAATTAAGTCCAGGGTGTGGCCCTTGCTGTGTGTTGCCTCCGTCACATGCTGAGTCAGTCCATAATTATCAAGAACACAAGACAGTTCTTTGGCCCCTCGTCATTGGGTTTTGTCAACATGGATGTTAAAATCAGCCACAATAACTAGACGGTCAAAGTCAATACAGATCATAGACAGCAGTTCAGCAAGGTCATCCAAAAAAGGTTGCACAGTATTTAGGTGAACTGTAAGTATTATGGAACATAGATCGAGAGGAGGAATTCACCTGAAAAGTCACATATTAAAGAGAAGAAAAATTTCCCTAAGATATATGCCTTCCTTTGAGGCAATAATTAAACAGAATGGCAACTCCACCTCCTTTCTTATGCACTTTTGCTTCACTCATAAAACTGCGGGTGGTAGGGGTCGACTCGACAAGAACAGCTGCACCATTATCTTGGTGTAACCAAGTTTCAGTTAAAAACATGAAATCAAGGCCGTGCTTGATAATTGAATCATTAATTTAAAATGATTTTCCTGCCAAAGACCGAACGTTTAATAAAGCTAGATCTAGTGTGTTAAAAGCAATATCTGCTCAATTTATTGGGACAGGCTGTGGCTGACGAGGAATGGATGCTGTTGTTGTTAAACTAGCTGAATGGGTTGGGTGCCCCCTGTTTCTTCGCAGATTCACCATTCTTTCTCTATTTCTTTTCAAGACAGGAATAGAGGAAGAGTCATGAGTGTCATCAACCTTGCAGCCTGGACCCAACAGATATCAGTGAGAGCGTCCTGTATTTTGTACACAAATTAGTGGACCTACTGTGATTTTATTAGACAGGGGAGACAGAGGATTGATTCTGATGGCCTTGTGGGGCGGGGGGGCATCATAACTGTGACAATGGTGACAATGGTGAAGGTGGATGCCGAGGGGGGTTAGAGGAAAGAAAGTAGGAGTAGGGCTGGGGAAGTGCTGGGGGGTTAGTTCGGTCCCAGCAGTGACCTGCTGTTTCAACTGGTCACTGGACCTGGTTGGGGTTTGGGGGGGTGAAGAAGGTGAATCATAGGTGAATAATAATATTATTATTATTATTATTATTATTACTATTAATAATAATATTATTATAATTGTGGTAAAACCCAGGACAATTTGGTAGTGAATGTTGAAAACCAGGACATTTGAGTGTTTTACACATACAGTATCTCGTATTACATTTCACTGCATATATGTATGAAAGTATGTATATGTATGTGACGAATAAACCTCTTGAATCTTGAATCTTGAATCTGCTGGGACTCGGGACACACCGCTCGAAACGGGACAGTCCAGTCCGTCCAGTCCAGACTTCCTGCACGGACATCGGCTGGAGGGAGGACTCACTGAACGAATCCACTGCAAGAACGAGTCATTTGTGAAAGTGAGAGTCACCGGAAAACGTCTGTCGGTGAAGGAATCAGTGAACCAATCGTTTAATTGAACGGAATCAGAACATTTGTGTTCCTCAAAGGAATATAAAAGGAATATATTCAGAACTCTTCACCAACATGCATATCAATGTGGGCAGTGGATTTGTTTTCATGTTCTGTCAGCTTATTGAAGTTTGGTAGCATTTTTGAAGTAGACAACCTCGGTATGATGTTGTTTTCTTCAGCCTGGACCTGTGCTTTGATAGGTTGATGTGTATGACTGAGCAGCTTTGTTTTAGAAAAAGGTGGATCCAAACCGGACCAACCGGGCCTCGCTCAAAGAGGCAGAAAACTCGGGCAGAGTGGAGGGTGGGGGGGTGTTGCGATCTCCGCTCTTCTGCGTGTGCCGTTCCCGTGTCTCCAAACAAAACAAATAAAATCAAAGTGCGTGTTTTATCTGACGTGTATTTGTTTTCCTTCTTTTCCTTATTGAACAAAACAAAAAAGTCTCACGTCTCCCTGTTGCTTTCCGTTGCTATGGGACTTAATTTGGTAAAAACAATTGATTTTGTGTGAATATTCTTTACTTGTAAATATTAAACCCTGCACTTCTGTAACGGAGAGACTTTCTCAGTCACTTCCTCAATCAACCGGCCCTTCTCTCCTCTCCTCTGCTCTGTGTGTCTCTGCTGATGGAGGCTCTGAGGGCCGTGCCAAGTTTCACAGAAAACCTGTCAAACTGGGAATACATACCTGATCCTATAAATTACCATAACATATAATTATCATATTAAAAGCTGTTCGTCTACACTGCAGCATGCCGATAAACCTACAGTCTAAACCTCAGATCCTCAAGGCCAACACATTTTAAAAAGGCATCTTAATCTGAGATCCACCTCCTTCTACAAATAACTAAAGGCGTCTGAGAAAGATTCTGCATTTTCTTACCTCTTCAGTCAGACACAGTGACTTCAGCTGGTCCATCATGGCTCTTAATGTCCCAGGAGTGATAGCCATGGTCTTCTTCTACCTGCTGGTCCTGGGAACCGGCGTCTGGGCTTCCTTCAAATCCAAAAAAGAGAAGAAGAAGAGATCGGCCGACCAAATGGAGATGACCCTGCTGGGCAACCGTAGGATCCTTCTTTGGGTTTTGACTTAAGCTGTTCTTTATCTGCCATGTTCTGATAACGCTGGAAATTGGTTCATTCTGAAGTTGAGTTTTTTGTTTTCTTCTCCTTTTGGGTGGATGTGAACTGTCTTGATTCTGATGTTCTCGGACACCTCTTTAGAGGAGCCATGGTTGTTAACTCCAGACAGAACAGCCACCCCAGTCCAATAGTTTAGAATAAATAAATTGTTCAACCCTGAAATTACAGTCACCTGACGCTGCAAGCTATACGTAAATCACCTAGGTCTGAGTGTTAGTTGTCATATTTTTTGAAAGGTAACAATGAACAATTCAGAAGGATTTCCAAACTTTTTCACAGGGAATTTTTATTACGTAGTAACTGTAAAAAAGTCCACTAGAGGGTGATCTTGCTTCACGTTCTGATGAAAAGTGTGATGTTTATCTGCATACAGTTTAGAGGTCAGGTCAGCTTCACCTAGGCCTTCAGACACTGCAGGCCTTAGTGCTCAATTCAGATTTATTGCTCAGATCCAATGTTTTTGTTTGGCTGTTGACATTATTTTTTAAATGTGGCCAATATCAGATTCCGGTGTGAACGGGTCACGTCCTGAACTGACCCTCACCTGCATGTGCAGAAGTATATTTTTTTGTTTTGTTCAATAAGGAAATTTAGAAAAATAAAACATTTGAAACAATGAAACTATAAATGATTTGAAGAGAATACATAATAAAACATACTCTTCCCACACAGTTCATTTAGTACTCAAATAAAATCTATATATATTACAATTTCTTTCTTGAGAAATTCTGGATCTCACTGAATCTTAATACAGGTACTCCTCACTTAACGACCGGGTTCCGTTCAGAGGACCAGGTCGTTAAACAAATTGGTCGATAAGCGAGGACCCGTGTTATTTCACGGGTCTTTGGGGCACGGGCCGTGGCCATTGCGAACCGTAGTGTAGTGAATACTGACAGACAGGGGGAACGAGACTGAGACTGAGAATGGTGATGGGCGATGAGATGCTTGACGCTGAGACGCCGCTCACGCCAGGGTATTGTACGCAGTGCACAATACAGACTGGTTGGAAAGCTGGTCGTGAGTCCGAACCGTCATTAAACAGCCAGGTCGTTAAGTGAGGAGTACCTGTATCACAGAATAAAAATTATGACATCTGTGGTTTAATGCCAATATTAACTACTTTATCGCTTTTACCTGAAACTTTTACATGTTTTTTTCGATATCTTTTGAGTTTAATAGGACTTAAAGAACCGTTTTAGTCAACATTTGTACAAAGAATTATTCAAAGTTTCAAAAAGTTGCTTTTGGAAAACCACCGACTGCTGTGCATTCCGTAACCTATAGATGCTGGGACAGTAATCTAAATTATTATAATAATGTCAAAATATGATTTACAGATCACTGGAAAGTCTGGGCGTGGTACATGCATTTCATTTTTTAAATGTTATATTTTACCTGTTCTGTCAGTGTGCTAGGCATACAACAAAGAGTATTTGTATTTGGAGTTCTCAACCTGCAATGTAACCCTTTATTAATTGTAAAGAGTAGGATGGATGTAGGATGACAACAGCACAGTTTTTGATTATGGAGAACCACCACTAACACCCCTCTTTGGAGAACTATTCATCATGTTTGGGTCTACAAACATCTGATCACTACTCCAAGAGGGGGAGAATCACCACGGGTGAGACAAATAAACATAGAAACAAACAACATTTACACAAAAACATTGGATGACAACATGTATTGAAAAACAGTGAATTAGGTCCAGGAAAACTGGAACTACAACTGGTCACATGGCCACTTCCTGTCATAGTTATGGCAGCAAATGAGGGAGGAGGGTGCTGGGGTACACTCGAAGCAGGTGTAGTGGTTTGTGCGTGTGTGTGTGTGATTGGACCGCCTGTGTGTGTGTGTGTGTGTGTGTGTGTGTGTGTGTGTGTGTGTGTGTATGTGTGTGTGTGTGTGTGTGTGTGTGTGTGTGTGTGTGTAAGATGTACACCAGTGAGTGTACATGACTTATCCCCATTGGTACTGATGTAGATGGGCGGCATTATGTTGCGGCGCCTCCAAGCAGCCGAAAGGGGCCCCGAAGCCCCTCGAACTCTGCAGCCTTGTAGACATCCTACGTCTTCAGGAAAGCCCCGAGCACCCTGCCCTGCGGCCACAGAAGACCCTCGGGCCCCTAGAGAAGCCAGAGGGCCGTGGAGCAACCCCCACGCCCAACCCTGAGGAGCATTACCTAGTCTCAGGGAGCACGAGGAGACCCCGCACCCCAGGGCGAACACATACAGCCAACCCCCAGGTGCAGGCCTGGGGGTTATAAATGCATTTCAGTTGTACCTGCTCTCTGCGGACGATCATTCAGACGCGTAAACTTTCACGCTAACTGCGTGTGGACACTATTTGCAATGAGGCTCATTTTCATCGTAAGGGGCCAATTTTGCACCAAATCTATGAATTATACCTCATTTAAATACAATTCTCCAAGTCCAGATGCTGCTGCAGAATAGTTCCGAAAAAACAATGTCTTACCTACACTAACTAATTTCTTGAAACTAACTGGGATCATGTGTTTATACATAACAGTTAAACCATGTCCTGTGTCTACTTTGGCAATTCGACTCTCGCTTTTTCTATTATTACGTTTAGTGGCCACAAAAGCAGAGTAATTGCTTTGTGAATTCACCCCTCAGTGTCCAATGTTAGTCCTTGTGGCTTTAAGTTTAATTTAAGCGTGTTTGTGTATGTGTTATTTGACTGTGTTATTCTCATACTGTCATTCACCACACCATCAACTCCCCCATTTATATTGCCAAACTAATTTCATGGTAGTTTGTGAGTGTATTGACAAACATTATGTTCGCAATGACCTACATTGCAAGACCTCTGCTACAAAGGCTAAGAAGCGTCGTGGAGGGGGAGCAGGCACAGTGTTGGTTGTTGTTGTGCTGTTTCTATGGCCTGCTTCATCAGTTGCTATTCGTCACTCACTGTCCAATGTTGCTGCTTGTGTCTTTAAGTTTAATTTAAGCATGTGTGTTTGTATATGTTTTGTTTTCTGTCTTGTAGCTACGTGTGTCGGAGGGGGCTTCATTAATGGACTAGCAGAGGCAGCCTATACCCCCTCACTGGGACTGGCACAGGTCGCCGTCCTCTCGGCAGGAAGCGTTTCCTGTTTTATTATCTGTAAGTGTAAGGACTCAACACGATAACACACAATAACTCAAATTCCTTAAAATGTTGTAAAGAAAGTCATCTTTTGAAGAGTTACTGTGGTGTGGGGATGGTGTGGTTTAAGCAGCCACACCTGTCTTGGGTCGAGGTAATTTGGCCCAGGATCAGAGGTGGCTGCGCCTGTTGCTCGTCAGTGCATTCAACAAGCAACAGGTAAATCACCCATCCCCACACACTGGGAGAGCCTCTGTCATGACATGTGTGCATCGGCTCTCGACTTGTTAGACCATGCCACTCTCAACAATAAACTGGTGTGTTTTCAAAATGTCTGCTGGTGTCTGCTTTGCAAGACGAGTGATCTTTAATCACAAATATTCAATGTTCATGGAATGTCTCACAAACAAAATGTCTGTCTTTGTTTCACTGAGGTGGACTTTTCTTTGCCAAGCCAATGAGAGACCGAAGATATGTGACCATGTTGGACCCTTTCCAGATCAAATATGGAAAAGTAATTACAGGACTAATGGCAGTATTATCACTTGTAACTGACCTGGTGTGGATACCATGTACCCTTATTGGGTTAGGTAAGCACTAAAATTACCATTCAAGGTGTTTGTGACTTGGACGTTTGTCTGAAAAGTCAAACGTCTTTATGTCTGTCTCAATAAACTGCTCTGACCTTTCACCTCAACATGCTGTAACGTTTACAGAGAATGGTGCAAAAAACAAAAATGTTGTGTGAACAGTAGTTCACAGTACAGTAGTCGCAACACTGCTTTTAATGACAGGTCAGAGGAGAACATCCAGATTGGTACAAGTTGAACAGGAAGGCGACAGGATCTCACCAGAAGAACTAGGCATTTAAACATTGGTGAAGAGCATCTGAAACACAAAACATTGAGGAGGATGAAGAAGAACCACTCCAGGTTCCATTCCTGAAGCTCAGAACAGATCCATCTATGTTATGGATGTCAGCTGTGGGAAAGGGGAGCCAGCAGTGGAAGCAAACTTGACCAGTGATGTTTGATAAGACAAAGTCCAGATGCTGCTGCATGATAGTTCCCAAAAAACAATGTCTCACCTGCACTTACTAACTTCTTGAAAATAACTGGGATCATGTGTTTATACATAACAGTTAAACCATGTCCTCCGTGTGTGTATGTGTGTGTGTGTGTGTGTGTGTGTGTGTGTGTGTGTGTGTGTGTGTGTGTGTGTGTGTGTGTGTGTGTGTGTGTGTGTGTGTGTGTGTGTTTGTGTGTGGGGGTCAGGCTCCAGCATGAGTGTGATTCTGGATGTATCTTACACTGTGAGCATCTGGATCTCTGCTGCAGTGGCCGTCACCTACACCCTGCTGGGAGGGCTGTACTCTGTGGCCTACACAGATGTCATACAGCTCATTCTCATCTTCGTCAGTCTGGTGAGTCTCATCAGAGGAGCTGGAAATACGTACATTTGGGCAACCTAACAAGACCTAAAGTTTCATTTAAATAAGGCTTTATAGATACAAATCACAAACATATTAAAAACATATATAGCCTATATATCAGTGACTCCGCGTGCATTTGTGAAACTTGCCAGTGATGCAGCAGATCAGTCAAAGGTGTGATTAAACAGTGTTCTGGTGCACATCAAGAATAAGTTTCTGTGAAACTGAAAGTAGCCAAGCTGGTGAGCAATGACATATCACTGCCTTATTAACATAATTGGCACTTGGGCTATCGTAAAAATGCTAATCTAGAATGACATTTGTCTTCACGTTGCAACGAAAAATTATATCACAAGGAGCAAAATTGTTGAACTGAAAACAATAATTCTCATTTTGAAAGCAAAATATTGGTTGAACAGTTTACCCAAAGTTGGATCACCTTGTGAAAAAAATTGTGTTGTTGCATGGTGAGGTATTTGCGTTTGAGTGAAAAATAAAACAATGTTCTGCAGGCAGACATTAAACAGAGATGCAGTGTTTCCATTTGTCAACAGCTTTTGGAGTAACACTATTCTAACCCACTCAAATTTCCAAAACAATTTTCTTTACATCGAGGACAACTCAGGTGCTTCTAAAGTAGTTTACTTCTTTAGAAACATAGGCAACAACTTTCTCACCCATGGTGCAGCGTTTACCTGAGAGCACAGCTTGCTCGCTGTTAGACCACATGGAGGAAACATTCTTCTGGTCTGTGAATATGCTTTCACAGCTTTAGGGAAAGTGATTTATCCTTCAGATTATTAAAATTTAATTACAGACACTTCAGTTAAGCAGTTATATATTGTTTGTCTCCATGCAGTGGTTGTGCGTTCCCTTTGTTGTCATGAACCCTGCTTCCTCTGACATCACCAATATGACGTTGTCCAACACCTCCCACACCTCCTGGCTCAGTACACTGGACACCAGCACAGCCTTGATGAAGATGGATACTTTCTTAGCTATGGTGAGAAGGAAAAAGCTTCTGTCAAGATATTTTAAATGTGTGAATTGAATTAATCTAAAGTAACAGTGAGAGCAGCAGGTTGAAAATGTATTGTTTGCTTTATATTGTTAGTTAACATTTATTATTTTTCCTGCTGAAATGACAAATGCCAATATGTGCAGACGGTGTACAGTCTGCTGTTTTTTACGACTGGAATTCTGTTGCTGTAATTTACAACTGATCTGTTTTGGTATCAGAACATTTTTATGAGCTTGACTGGGAGTACTTGAGCACGGAATGGAATGTGATACCCAATGGTGGAGAGTGAAAAACTTCTATCTTCTTTTGAAGGCTCTGGGAACCTTCTGCTCCCAATCTTTGCACCAAAGGACCTTGTCTGCCTCGTCCTCAAAGACAGCCCAGATCAACTGTTACGCTGCTGCAGTCAATATAATAATATTTGCAATTCCACCAACTATATTTGGAGTCATGGCTGCATCTGCAGGTATCAACTTTTACACACTACAGAATGCTATAGAATTAGATATAGATGCTTTGAATGTTTTTTTTAACTATTTGTGTTACTATGTTAATTTTTAACTATTTACGTCTAAAATTGAGTTTGTGAAATGTTTACTTTTTTCGTTGATTTTTACATTTCCACACTGAAATGATCATTCGTATAGAAAGTTCCTTCTGGAATCTGTGATGGAAACTAAGGATTTATCAGACACCCCCTTGATTCTTCTTCTTCCTTTCTATTCCTTGAGAGATTCCCCAGTAAACTCAACTGACACATCAATAATACTTCCACTCACATAGTGGTGGAAGTATTCAGACCTTTTACCGGATTAAAAGTACAAAGACACTGAAACAAAATGACTCTTGTAAAATGGGAATGGTTGATTTACCTGTTGCTCGTTGATTGCTCTGACTGGGGGCGTACATCCACTCTGATCCCGGACCCAATTACTGAGACCCAAGAAAGGTGTGGCTGTTTAAACCACACCACAAGGGCAAACACTGCTGGGCTATTTGCCAAGAAAATATCTGTCTCAAGATTTCTTCTATTTGTACCTCAGATTGGAACCAGACCTCCTACGGTTCTCTGTCTCCTTTTGAAAGTGGACAGGCAGCTATGATCCTGCCCCTCACCCTGAACTACCTCACCCCCTCCTACATCGCCATCATCGGCATCGGAGCTGTGGCTGCCGCTGTGATGTCATCGGCTGACTCAATCTTACTGTCTGCAGCCTCCATCTTCACCTCAAACATCTACAAGAACATCCTGAGGAACCAGGTGAGGGAACATGTTGTTGTTATCCAAGACTATAACCTGCACTGAGAAATATTTTGAACCTTTTCTTTCTCTTATGTAGTACAATTATTTTTTTCTCCTTATATTCTACTACCCTTTTTGTTATGTGAGCTGCTATAACACTATGCTATTAACACTTCGCCCATCTATCTATCTATCTACCTATCTATCTATCTATCCATCTATCTATCTATCTATCTATCTATCTATCTATCTATCTATCTATCTATCTAAAAACCAACTGGAAAAACAAGAAAATATATCCATCCACAAGACGTGTCCAGAGTGTCACTGGAAGCTCTTTCTGTCCAGTGAAATTTAAATTTACTTCAACAAGAAATCAGGAAGTGATGTCATAAGTGCATCAGGAATTCAAGCTCTGTAAGAAAATGATGGTGCAGAACCATTGGTGGCCACAGTGGCTCTTCTGTCAAGTCATAGCTGAGGTTTTACAATGTCTTGCCGGATCTGCTGTGTGGTAGTAACACCTGGTGCCACAGCATGGGGTCACCACAGCAGAGGATTAAGAGGAAGGGACCAGAAGACTATTACAAGAGTCTATTACTTCATCATGTCTTGGTTTTTCCTCTCATTTCAGGCATCCCAGAGGGAGCTGCAGTGGGTGATCCGTGCTGGGGTGGTCGTGGTTGGTGTCGTTGGAACATCTCTGACCACTTTCCAAAATAGCATCTTGGAGTTCTGGCTCATTGGTGTAACTGTTTTATATGTCTTCATTTTTCCTCAACTGGTTTGCGTTATTTTCTTTGACCAATCCAATGGATATGGGGCTATTATGGGACTTGCGGTGAGTTTGTTGTTGAAAGCCTTGTGCGGAGAACCGATGCTAGGAGTGCCGGCTACCATCCACCTCCCAGGAGACAGACTGGAGGATGGTGTTCACATCCAAAACTTTCCAGTAAATACTGTGTGTGTGCTGTCTTCCATAGCCTCCATCTTTCTATTCTCCTTCCTGGCTGCACTGCTCTTCAGCAAAGGCCTCGTCCCTGAGAGATGGGACGTGTTCAAAGCCAAACTCCAAGACTCGCCTCCAGTAGCAGGTGGTGTTATGGGCGACAATGGGAAATTGGATGAAAAGGATCCACAACAAGAGGCTTTAGAGCCAATGATGGACTCCAATGAAGATGCAGATTCCTGAGGATGATGGACAGCCACTGTTGATATCGAAGGTTTCTGGATTCTCTTTGCCAGAAGGGTTTGGTTGTAAGAGGATTAAATATGCTCTCTAAACACTCCATCTCTCATCTAATCTCTAACTCTATGAGCCCTTATTATTTCAGCAACAATTTCTGTGTTTTTGGCGATTTTAATTATTTTACTTTTTTGTTTAATTGTCTGCAGACACGCACAAATAATAAATTAGAAATTCACATATCTACACACCATCACTACTTCTACTTGTCAAGTCAATTCTTCGACAGCCCAATCCCTACTTAATTAAGGATTTCCAATACTACTTCCTCTGCACATTACTCAAACTCACTCCCAACAAGTTCAAAAGCATGGACGGATGATGTATTTATGTCATGCCGTTTTATATTTTGATATTAAAAAAGGTTACATTCATCCTGGGTCTTCTCATATAGTGTCTTTTGTTGGATCTCTTGTTGAACATCTCATCTGTAACTGGAGGGGAAACATGTTTAGCAAGAGGGATCTCAGTAGCAGTAGAACCTGTAACCTCAGCAGTGTTAACGTGTGCTGCCGTGTGGAATTCAGACGCGTGAACAGAAGCATGAGAAAGTATGAATAGAGAAACATAAAGGTGTGGTTGATCAGAAAGCTGACGTGTCATGGTGAAGATTACCACCAGCTGGCTGATCCTGCGGTTGCCCAGCAGGGTCATCTCCATTTGGTCGGCCAATCTCTTCTTCTCTTTTTCGGATTTGAAGACAGCCCAGACGCCGGTTCCCAGGACCAGCAGGTAGAAGACGACTATTGCTCTCACTCCTGGGACTTTCAGAGCCATGATGGACCAGCTGATGGCTGACTGTCCATCTGGATCCTTCTTTGGGTTTTGACTTAAGCTGTTCTTTATCTGCCGTGATCTGATAACGTGAGTTTTTTGTTTTCTTCTCCTTTTGGTTGGAAGTGAACTGTCTTGATTCTGATGTTCTCGGACACCTCTTTAGAGGAGCCATGGTTGTTAACTCCAGACAGAACAGCCACCACAGTCCCATAGTTTAGAATAAATAAATTGTTCAACCCTGGAATTACAGTCACCTGACGCTGCAACCTATAAGTAAATCACCTAGGTCTGAGTGTTAGTTGTCATATTTTTTGAAAGGTAACAATGAACAATTCAGAAGGATTTCCAAACTTTTTTACAGGGAATTTTTATTACGTAGTAACTGTAAAAAAAGTCCACTAGAGGGTGATCTTGCTTTACGTTCTGAAGAAAAGTGTGATGTTTATATTCATACAGTTTAGAGGTCAGGTCAGCTTCACTTAGGCCTTCACACACTGCAGGCCTTAGTGCTCAATTCAGATTTATTGCTCAGATCCAATGTTTTTGTTTGGCTGTTCACATTATTCTTTAAATGTGGCCAATATCAGATTACGGTGTGAACGTGTCACGTCCTGAACTGAGCCTCACCTGCATGTGCAGAAGTAGTTTTTTTTGTTTTGTTCAATAAGGAAGTTTAGAAAAATTAAACATTTGAAGAGAGTAAATCTATAATAAAAATTACTCTTCCCACACAGTTCATTTAGTACTTAAATAAAATATGGATATATTTAAATTTTTTTCTTCAGGAATTATAGATCTCACTGAATCTTAATACAGGTACCCTCCCTGTCCTTACCTGTCCCATTAGCCCAACTCCGTTCACCTGCGCACACAGCTGTTCCAGATCTGCAATCTAAGCACTATATATGCCTCTCTCACCAGTCACCCATTGCCAGATTGTCTTTGATGCTTGCACCAGACTCTCCAGCATTCCCCTAACTGACTCCCCGCTACCAACTCGCTCCCCCCCGGCCTGTCTTCCGTCCGCCCTACAAATAAAAGACATAACCAAATATCCCTGCCTGTCTTTGTGCTGCAATTGGGTCCTAACCACACCCGTTACAGCCAGGAAAACGCTATTGCGGCCGCAAGGCCAAAAAGGAAGCACCTTTTACTCTCGGCCACAAGGATATAAAAACTGTGACATTGTCAGAAATCCACATGTTGGTCCATGGTCCTTCAGCCTGGATCTGTGCTTTGACTTGTTGATTTGTATGACTGAGAAGGTTTGCCGCAGATGAAGGTGGATCCAAACTGACCAATCGGTCCTCTTTCAAAGAGAGGTAAAACTCAGGCAGAGTGGAAGACTAAATTTTGTTCTCTGAACGTAGTCACAGAAACGTAGATACTTTTTTATATTTGCAATTGTTTTTAAAACTGATTGAGATTTCATTTTCAAATTTTCTTACATGAACTGAAATGAATGAAAAACAAACGTCTTCCACCTTGGATTGGAACAGTGCATTGTGTAACAGAGGGTGCGATCTCCACTCTGCTGCTGTGCCCATTCCTGTGTCTCCCAACAAATCAATTAAAAACAGTGCGTTTTTATTTGACATGAATTTTTTTTCCTTCATTTCCGAATTGAACGAAAAACAAAAATGTTCTGTGTGTCCCGTGCCCTGTCATTCACTTCTTCCGTTGCTTTGGGACTTAATTTGGTAAAAACTGGATTGATTTTGTATGAATACTCTTTACCTGTAAATAATAAACCCTGCATTTCTGTAAGAGAGAGACTTTCTCAATCTCTCTCTCAGTCGCTGCAGAGCCGTCAATACCGGCCTCTCCCTCCACAATGAACTCACAGAGCAGAGACTCTGAGTCTCTGCTCTGTGTCTCTCTGGTGATGGAGGCTCTGAGGACTGGATGAAACTGTTTCACAGGAAAGCTGTCAAACTGGAAAAACCTACCTTTATTGATCCTCGAAATTACCATCATATATAATTACCACCGTGACCCTCAAGGCTAACAAATTTTAAAAAGGCACCGCAAGCTTAGATCTACATCCTTTCTACAAAATAACTAAATGCGACTGAGAAAGCTTCTGCATTTTCTTACCTCTTCAGTCAGACACTGTGACTTCAGCTGGAGTCAGTCAGTCATCCATCAGCTGGTCCATCATGGCTCTTAATGTCCCAGGAGTGATAGCCATGGTCTTCTTCTACCTGCTGGTCCTGGGAACCGGCATCTGGGCTTCCTTCAAATCCAAAAAAGAGAAGAAGAAGAGATCGGCCGACCCAATGGAGATGACCCTGCTGGGCAACCGTAGGATCAGCCAGCTGGTGGGAATCTTCACCACGACAGGTCAGTTTTCTGATCAACACGCCTTAATGTTGATCTTTTCTTACTTCCTTGTGGTTCTGTTCATCCTTCTGAATTCCCCATTTCCGAAATATAATATCTTCATCCATCCGTGATTTTAACTTGATCCACCACAGTCAGATCGTTTAGAATAAAACAATTGTTCAGCCTGGAATCACCTGAAGCTGCAATCTCATCCGTAAATCACCTCGGTCTGAGTGTTAGTTTTCATATTTTTTGAAAGGTAACAATGAACAATTCAGAAGGATTTCCAAACTTTTTCACAGGGAATTTTTATTACGTAGTAACTGTAAAAAAGTCCACTAGAGAGTGATCTTACTTCACGTTCTGAAGAAAAGTGTGATGTTTATCTGCATACAGTTTAGAGGTCAGGTCAGCTTCACTTAGGCCTTCAGACACTGCAGGCCTGAGTGCTCAATTCAGATTTATTGCTCAGATCCAATGTTTTTGTTTGGCTGTTCACATTATTTTTTAAATGTGGCCGATATTAGATTCCGGTGTGAATGGGTCACGTCCTGAGCTGAGCCTCACCTGCCTGTGCAGAAGTAGGTTTTTTTGTTTTGTTCAATAAGGAAATTTAGAAAAATAAAATATTTGAAGAGAATGAGTAAATCTATAATAAGACTTACTCTTCCACACACAGTTAATTTAGTACTTAAATAAAATATGGATTTTTAAATTTTATTTCATCACAAATTCTAGATCTCACTGAATCTTAATACAGGTACTCCTTACTAAACGACCGGGTTCCGCCCGGAACGAGACTGAGACTGAGAATGGTGATGGGCGATGAGATGCCTGACGCTGAGACGCCGCTCACGCCAGGGTATTGTACGCATTGCACAATACAGACTGGTTGGAGAGCTGGTCCTGAGTCCGAACCGTCATTAAACTGGCAGGTCGTTAAGTGAGGAGTACCTGTATTACAAAATAAAAATTATGACATCTTTGGTTTAATGCCAATATTAACTACTTTATCGCTTTTACCTGTAACTTTTACATGTTTTTTTTCGACATTTTTTGAGTTTAATAGGAATTAAAGAACCGTTTTAATCAACATTTGTACAAAGAATTATTCAAAGTTTCAAAAAGTTGCTTTTGGAAAACCACAGACTGCTGTACATTCCGTAACCTATAGATGCTGTGACAGTAATAAAAATTATTATAATAATGTCAAAATATGATTTACAGATCACTGGAATGTCTGGGCATGGTACCTCTTATAAATGCATTTCATTTTTTTAATTTTATTTTTTACCTGTTCTGTCAGTGTGCTAGGCATACAACAAAGAGTATTTGTATTTGTATGCCATCGCATCTAGGACAGAGTTAGTCTGCAAGTGGAGTTCTCAACCTGCAATGTAACCCTTTATTAATTCTTAAATCATCAACATCTGCTGCAATAACTCTGTCCTGTGGACGACCTGTAGGATGACAAGAGCACAGTTTTGGTTATGGAGAGCCGCCACCAACCCCCCTCTTTGGAGAACTATTCATCATGTTTGGGTTTATAAACATCTGATCACAACTTCAAGAGGGGGAGAATCACCACGGGTGAAACAAATAAACATAGAAACAAACAACATTTACACAAAAACATGAACAATGGATGACATGTATTGAAAAACAGTGAATTAAGTCCAGGAAAACTGGAACTACAACTGGTCACGTGGCCACTTCCTGTCGTAGTTATGGCAGTAAATGAGGGAGGAAAGGAGAGGAATGCAACCAGGAGGGTGCTGGGGTGCACTCGAAGCGGGTGTGGTGGTGTGTGCGTGTGTTGTGTGATTGGACCGCCTGTATGTGTGTGTGTGTGTGTGTGTGTGTGTTTCCACCGGCGAGTGTACATGACTTATCCCCATTGGTACTGATGTAGACGGGCCGTATTTTGTTGTGGTGCCTCCAAGCAGCGGAAACGGCCCCGAAGCCTCCCGAACTCTGCAGCCTTGTAGACATCCTACGTCTTCAGGAAAGCCCTGAGCACCCTGCCCTGCGGCCACAGAAGACCCCCGGGCCCCTAGAGAAGCCAGAGGGCCGCGGGGTATATACAAAAACACGTGGTGCTTGTTTTTATATGTGTTATTTGACTGTGTTATTCTTATACTGTCATTCACCACACCATCAACTACCCCATTTATATTACCAAACTAATTTCATGGAAGTTTGTGAAACTATTGACATTCTGTTGGCAATGACTTACATTACAAGACCTCTGCTAAAAAAGCTAAGAAGCCTCGTGGAGGAGGAGCAGGCACAGTGTTGGTTGTTGTGATGTTTCAATGGCTTGCTTCATCAGTTGCTCACTCACTGTCCAAAGGTACTGCTTGTGGCTTTAAGTTTAATTTAAGCATGTGTGTTTGTATATGTTTTGTTTACTGTCTTATAGCTACGTGGATCGGAGGGGGCTTCATTAATGGACTAGCAGAGGCAGCCTACACACCCTCGCTGGGACTGGCACAGGTCGCCATCATCTCGGCAGGAAATGTTTCCTGCTATATTATCTGTAAGTGTAAGGACTGAACTCGATAACACAAATTTGTTAAAATGTTCTAAAGCAAGTCATCTTTTGAAGAGTTACTGTGGTGTGGGGATGGTGTGGTTCAACCAGCCACACCTGTCTTGGGTCTAGGTAATTGGGCCCAGGATCAGAGGTTGCTGTGCCTGTTGCTCGTCAGTGCATTCAACTTGTTAGACCTTGCCACTCTCAACAATAAACTGATGTTTTCAAAATATCTGCTGCTGTCTGCTTTGCAAGACGAGTGATCTATAATCACAAATATTCAATGTTAATGGCATTTCTCACAAACAAAATGTCTGTCTTTGTTTCATTGAGGTGGACTTTTCTTTGCCAAGCGAATGAGAGACCGAAGATATGTGACCATGTTGGACCCTTTCCAGATCAAATATGGAAAAGTAATTACAGGACTAATGGCAGTATTATCACTTGTAACTGACCTGGTGTGGATACCATGTACCCTTATTGGGTTAGGTAAGCACTAGAATTACCATTCAAGGTGTTTGTGACTTGAACGTTTGTCTGAAAGGTCAAATGTCTTTATGTCTGTCTCAATAAACTGCTCTGACCTTTCACCTCAATAATCTGTAACGTTTACAGAGAACGGTGCAAAAAACAAAAATGTTGTGCGAACAGTAGTTCACAGTACAGTAGTGGCAACACTGCTTTTAACGACAGGTCAGAGGAGAACATCCAGATTGGTACAAGTTGAACAGGAAGGCGACAGGATCTCACCAGAAGAACTGGGCATTTAAACATTGGTGAAGAGCATCTGAAACACAACACATTGAAGAGGATGAAGAAGAACCACTCCAGGTTCCATTCCTGAAGCTCAGAACAGATCTATCCATCTCATGGATGTCAGCTGTGGGAAGGGGGAGCCAGCAGAGGAAGCAAACTTGACCGCTGTTACAAGTGATGCTTGATAAGACAAAGTCCGTATACTGCTGCACAATAGTTCCCAAAAAACAATATCTTACCTGCACTTGCTAACTTCTTGAAATTAACTGGGATCATGTGTTTATACAAAACAGTTAAACCGTGTCGTGTGTGTGTGTGTCAGGCTCCAGCATGAGTGTGATTCTGGATGTACCCTACACTGTGAGCATCTGGATCTCTGCTGCAGTGGCCGTCACCTACACCCTGCTGGGAGGGCTGTACTCTGTGGCCTACACAGATGTCATACAGCTCATTCTCATCTTCGTCAGTCTGGTGAGTCTCATCAGAGGAGCTGGAAATACGTATACTTGTGCAACCTTACAAGACCTTAGTTTCATTTTAAATAAGGCTTTAAAGATACAAATCACAAACATTAAAAACATACATAGCCTATATATCAATGACTCCCCGTGCATTTGTGAAGCTTGCCAATGATTCAGCAGATCGGTCAAAAGTGTGATTTAACAGTGTTCTGGTGCACATCAAGAAAAACTGGCCAAGCTGGTGAGCAATGACATATCACTGCCTTGGCACTTGTCTATCTTAAAAATGCTAATCTAGAATGACATTTGTCTTCACGTTGCAACGAAACATTATATCACCAGGAGAAAAATTGTTGAACTGAAAACAATAATGGTCATTTTGAAAGCAAAATATTG
Source organism: Zeus faber (assembly GCF_960531495.2). Lineage (NCBI taxonomy): Eukaryota > Metazoa > Chordata > Actinopteri > Zeiformes > Zeidae > Zeus > Zeus faber. Next base: position 34,878 of record NW_028293039.1, on the reverse strand, counting down.
GTTGAACAGTTTACCCAAAGTTGGATCACCTTGTGAAAAAAATTGTGTTGTTGCATGGTGAGGTATTTGCATTTGAGTGAAATAAAAACAATGATCTGCAGGCGGACATTAAACAGAGATGCAGTGTTTCCATTTGTCAACAGCTTTTGGAGTAACACTATTCTAACCCACTCATATTTCCAAAACAATTTTCTTTACATCGAGGACAACTCAGGTGCTTCTAAAGTAGTTCACTTCTTTAGAAACATAGGCAACAACTTTCTCACACAAAGTGCAGCGTTTACCTGAGAACACAGCTTGCTTGCTGTTAGACCACATGGAGGAAACATTATTCGGGTCTATGAATATGCTTTCCATTGCACTTGAAAAAGTGCAATGGAACCCCCGCATCAGTTTTTGTGTGCATTTCTTGTCAGTGTATCAAGTACAGAGACACTCAGAATCTGCAGATGTAATGTTTCTATAGACAAAGTAAGCTTTCACAGCCTTAGGGAAAGTGATTTATCCTTCAGATTATTAAAATTTAATTACAGACACTTCAGTTAAGCAGTTATATATTGTTTGTCTCCATGCAGTGGTTGTGCGTTCCCTTTGTTGTCATGAACCCTGCTTCCTCTGACATCACCAATATGACGTTGTCCAACACCTCCCACACCTCCTGGCTCGGTACACTGGACACCAGCACAGCCTGGATGAAGATGGATACTTTCTTAGCTATGGTGAGAAGGAAAAAGCTTCTGTCAAGATATTTTAAATATGTTAATTTAATTAATCTAAAGTTACAGTTAGAGCAGCAGGTTGAAAATGTATTGCTTGCTTTATATTGTAAGTTCATTTTTTTTTTTCCTGCTGATATGACAAATTACAATTCCTTTTGGCTCAATCCAGCACGTTGTATACAAATGTGTGTGTATAAAATTGTGCCAGTGTGCACAATACTTTTGTCCAATAAGGACACTGTTCACACCTGTTCAGCTCCTAACTCATCACAATGCCTCTATCGAACAGAATCTAAGTCACCATGTGCTTTAGGAGTCATTACATATGGTGTTCCTCCAGGCTCCATGTTAGGCCCACCACCATCTTCTCTTGAAATCCTCTATTTTGGCCATATTGTTTATTCAATTTTTTTATTACTATGCTGATGAACCTGTATACTAGGATGTTTAATTACCAATGCGAATGTGTGCAGACGGGGTACAGTCTCCTGCTTTTTACTACTGGAATTCTGTTGCTGTAATTTACAACTGATCTGTGTTGGTATCAGAACATTTTTATGAGCTTGACTGGAAGTACTTGAGCACGGAATGGAATGTGATACCCAATGTCTGTATATGTGGATCTCCAATATCAAGACAAAAAATATTGTGTCTGGTCATATGTGCACTTTCATTACCTCGCTTCTGTCAGCAACGTGCAATGAGGTCTCCGTCTGGATAGGCAGTGGAAAAGACTTTGAGGCACAGCAACTTAATGACTATGGGAGTCTCTACCCACAGGTACGGGTGGAGGGGGGAGATGGAGTCTTTCTTGCACTTGATTGCCGACATGGCGAGTTTTTATGACAGGCGGGAACAGAAGGGCTCGCTGGCCAAAAGGATAAATAATAAACAATTATAATTATAATCAGTCTGGGCGCAGGAGGAGTGATGCTCCAGGCTGTCTCCTGGTAGCTGATGAGCCTGTGTGCCGATCCCCTCTGCAAGACAAACAAACATTTAGAAAACTCTCTGCCCACGGACTGGACCAGTCAGCTCTGCCCGGGAGCCGATTAGGTTGATTCAAGGCAGCTGTGCGGCCGCGGAAAGAAGCCACGCTGTCGTCTGCAGCTGCGGCTTAACCATGCCCCTTGGTCCACCACAATGATGTATCGCATGAAGCCCAATGGAAATGATTGATAACTAGACTGCTATGCATCACAAGAGAAGAGAGAACAACACAGGCTAAAGGCTACCACATTATCCAATGTATGCCTGCAGCTATTTTTCACATTATAATTTATCTATTATTTATCTATTATTTTATTTTTAACCTATGTAACACAACAATATTTTTTCTTGTGCATATTATCACATTTCTATATCTTACAAATCAGTTGTATATCTTTGGCGAATTGTATATGTTTTATATCATATTTCATTCCATTATTACTTTTTATTCTCCCTTTTTTCCCAGACTGAAAAGCTTTTTATTTTTTAATGCTTATAGGCTATACAGAAGTGCACCAAACCTCGCCAGAAGAAATTTGTCCAATATGTAAATACACCTGGTGAAAATATATATACTCTCCAGTCATAATGTCCATTTACACAAAAAAGCACCTTAGTCCCAAATGTTATTTTTATTATTACCATGTTGGCACTCTGTGTATTTTTAAGACTTGGATTGAGTGGTGAAGAGTGAAAAACTTCTAAAGCTCTTTTGAAGGCTATGGGAACCTTCTGCTGCCAATCTTTGCACCAAAGGACCTTGTCTGCCTCGTCCTCAAAAACAGCCCAGATCAACTGTTACGCTGCTGCAGTCAATATAATAATATTTGCAATTCCACCAACTATATTTGGAGTCATGGCTGCATCTGCAGGTATCAACTTTTACACACCATAGAATGCTATAGAATTAGATGTAAATGCTTTGATGTTTTTTTGTATTTTAATGTAAGCCATTTTAATATTTTTATAGGTTTTTTTGATTTAAGTTCTTAAAATGAGTTAGTGAAATGTTTTCTTATTTTGTCGCTTTTAACTTTTCCACACTGAAATGATCATTCATATAGAAAGTCCATTATGGAAACTGTGATGGAAACTAAGGATTTATCTAACACCCCCTTGACTCTTCTGCTTCCTTTCTAGTCCTTGAGAGATTCCCCATTAAACTCAGCTGACACTTCAACAATACTTTCACTCACATACTGATGGAAGTATTCAGACCTTTTACCGGATTAAAAGTACAAAGGCTCTGAAACAAAATTACTCTCATAAAATGGGGATGGTTGATTTACGTGTTGCTCGTTGATTGCTCTGACTCACAACAGGTTTACAGCCACCCTGATCCCAGGCCAAATTACTTAGTCCCAAGGGCAAACACTGTTTGACTATTTGCCATCTTTATCCGTCTCAAGACTTCTTCTATCTGTGCCTCAGATTGGAACCAGACCTCCTATGGTCCTCTATCTCCTTTTGAAAGTGGACAGGCAGCTATGATTCTGCCCCTCACCCTGAACTACCTCACCCCCTCCTACATCTCCATCATCGGTATCGGAGCTGTGGCTGCCGCTGTGATGTCATCAGCTGACTCAATCTTACTGTCTGCAGCCTCCATATTCACCTCAAACATCTACAAAAACATCCTGAGGAACCGGGTGAGGAAAAATGTAGTTGTTCTCCAAGACTATAACCTGCACTGAGAAATAGGGGGGTGGTAGCTCAGGAGGTAGAGCTGGTGGTCTAGTAATCTAAAGGTTGCTGGTTTGATCCCAGGCTCATGCTGTAGTGTCCTTGAGCAATACACTTAACCCCTAATTGCTCCTGATGGCTGCGTCCGTCGGTGTTTGAATAATTGTAAGTTGCTTTGGATAAAAGTGAAAAAAACTGCTTAATGTAAAAATATTTTGAACTTTTTTCTTCAAATATGTCGTACATTTATTATTTTTCTCCTTTTTATTCTATTATCCTATTTGTTAGGTGAGCTGCTATAACACTATGCTACTAACACTTCGCCAATCGATCTATCTATCTATCTATCTATCTAAAAAGTGGATAAACAAGAAATTCCATCCATACAAAAATATCAATCAATATCCAGAGTGTCACTGGAAGCTCTTTTTGTCAAGTAAGCGAAAATTTACCTCAACAAGAAATCAGGAAGTGATGTGATAAATGCATCAGGAATTCAAGCTCTGTAAGAAAATGAAGGTGCAGAACCATTGGTGGCCACAATGTCCTGTCGGATCTGCTGTGTGGTAGTAACACCTGGTGCCACAGCATGGGGTCACCACAGCAGAGGATTAAGAGGAAGGGACAAGAAGACTATTACAAGAGTCTATTACTTCATCATGTCTTGGTTTTCCTCTCATTTCAGGCATCCCAGAGGGAGCTGCAGTGGGTGATCCGTGCTGGGGTGGTCGTGGTTGGTGTCGTTGGTACATCACTGACCACTTTCAAGAATAGCATCTTGGAGTTCTGGCTCATTGGTGTAACTGTTTTATATGTCTTCTTGTTTCCTCAACTGGTTTGCGTTATTTTCTTTGACCAAACTAATGGATATGGGGCACTTATGGGATTTGTGGTGAGTTTGTTGTTGAAAGCCTTGTGCGGAGAACCGATGCTTGGAGTGCCGGCTACCATCCACCTCCCAGGAGACAGACTGGAGGATGGTGTTCACATCCAAAACTTTCCTGTAAATACTGTGTGTGTGCTGTCTTCCATAGCCTCCATCTTTCTATTCTCCTTCCTGGCTGCACTGCTCTTCAGCAAGGGCCACGTCCCTGAGAGATGGGACGTGTTACATTTACATTTTAGTCATTTAGCAGACGCTTTTATCCAAAGCGACTTACAATTGTTCAAACACCGACGGACGCAGCCATCAGGAGCAATTAGGGGTTAAGTGTCTTGCTCAAGGACACTACAGCATGCTAGCAGGAGGAGCCTGGGATCGAACCAGCAACCTTTAGATCACTAGACCACCAGCTCTACCGCCTGACCTACCATCCCCAGAGTTCAGAGCCAAAGTCCAAGACCCGCCACCAGTAGAAGGTTGCGCTATGGAAGAAAATAGGAAATTGTATGAAAACGATCCCCAACATGAGCCTTCAGAGCCAATGATGGACAGCCGCTGTTAATAGACAATTGACTTAATGTAATGTTAAGAGCCCTGAGGATGATGGACAGCCACTGTTGATATAGAAGGTTTCTGGATTCTCATTGCCGGAAGGGTCCTCTAGCCGTGTTCCTTATTCAAGTAGCTATTTCTGTATATTTGGCGATTTTATCTGTTTTACTTTTTTGTTTACTCATCTGTAGACACGCATAAATAACAAACCACTACTTCCCGTAACTACACACCATCACTCCTACTTGTCAAGTCAATTCTTCAGCAGCCAAACTGTTAGTTAGGTAAGGATTTCCAGTACTATTTCTTCCTCTGTACATTCCTGAAACTCACTGCCAACATCAAGTTCAAAAACATGAACGGATGAAGATCTTATTTTTATGTAATGCCATTTTGTATTTTGATATTAAAAATGGGTTGCATTCATCCTGGGTCTTCTTATGTTGTGTTTTTTGTTGGATTTCTTGTTGAACATCTCAGTAACTTGAGCGGAAACATGTTCAGCAAGAGAGACCTCAGTAGTAGTAGAACCTGTAACCTCAGCAGTGTTAACGTGTGCTGCCGTGTGGAATTCAGAAGGATTAACAGAGTCATGAGAAAGTAAGAGTAGAGCAACATAAAGGTGTGGTTGATCAGAAAGCTGACCTGTCATAGTGAAGATTCCCACCAGCTGGCTGATCCTACTGTTGCCCAGCAGGGTCATCTCCTTTTGGTCAGCCGATCTCTTCTTCTTCTCTTTTTTTGGATTGGAAGGAAGCCCAGACGCCGGTTACCAGGACCAGCAGGTAGAAGAAGACCATCGCTATCGCTTTTGGGATGTTCAGAGCCATGATGGACTAGCTGATGGATGACTGACTGACTGACTCCAGCAAAACTCACAGTGTCTCAAGCAAAAAGGGATAGAGACTCATGAGATGGAGGTGGAGAAGAGTAAAGGGGGATAGAGGGTAATGGGTAGGAAAGAGAGTGAGGAAGTTTCCCCGTTTCGCACCGTGTTTCTCGTTTCGTTCAATAAGGAAACTGAGCGGCCCAGAAATCAACTACCACGATGCCCACTTGTGCTTATATAAAAAAGAGCCTGACAAAAAGGGCCCCATGGACATCCTGGGGCAAAGAGGCAGGTGCTCGGGCATCCTCCGTCACACCCTCTGCATGTGCCTGTGTAGCACTGAGCAACAGAAAAATGTAAACAGACTACAGTGCGCAGAAGTTCAGCAAACACATCTTTCTTATCTACAAAAGCTTTAAGTGCAGTTGTTTTTTCTTCTTTTAGAGAAAATATACCGATAACAGATTCAACAGACCGTTCCACATCAGCAAAGTTACTCAACAGCACTCCTCTGTATAGTCCTCGTATCAAACCCGCCACATATTAGATAAACAGTTGTGATTGGCCCGACTTTCCAGGTCGGCTGGAAATCTGGTTGAACAGGAGGGGGCCAGACATATTCTGCAGAAAAAATGATACATGAGCCGCCAATTGGTCTGGTTCCCAGGCTATGGAGGTTCATTGCGCAGAAAAAATGGCTGGAGAATCTGATAATTCCCAGTGATATAAATGTGTTAATTTAGATCATGTAGTGATAATAATGTAATGATGATAATATCTAATGTATGTGACCCACCACAACAAAACCTGCTATCTCGCACAATTTTAACATCCCCAGGAGCTGCCAAATAAGTTGAAAAAAGCTTACTAGTAAGAAAATTAGATCTTTCCAGATTCCTTTGTGTTTTTATTATTTCTCAGTGTATTTTCAAACCCAGTTTGATTTATACATAGTATAAAAATGTTAAACCGCGGAGTTAAATATTACCATTAGATTACATAGGGAAACACAGTTCACTTACAGCGACGGTGAACATTGCTGAACAACGCCGATCGATGGTTTCCTTTAAAGCGACCGTCCAGGTGAAGATCAATTCCTCCATATTCCATGTGATGTGAAGTCACAATGGGAACACCGGGTGGGGCGTCTATTCGGCTGCGCTGGGGCGGGCCTCCCCCTTGCGCGGGCGTTGGTGTGCATGGGATTCCTGCCGGCTCGCCTGCGGGGCGGGGGGTCTGGTTGGGGCGTCGGTCTGTCGCCGTGGGGCCGGGATCCGGGCCTGCAGTCCTTGCCTGGGGCCCGTGGCCCAGGTTCTGTGCCTGCGGCTGCATCTTGTACCTGCACCTGGAGGTTGGTTGTATGTGTGTGCCCCTGGGGTGCGCAGGGCAGGGTGCTCGGCGCTTTCCTGCAACCTTTAAAGTATACTTCTTTTACACACACACAGAGACATCATTGTGGAGGGGGCGTGTACCAACGTATACCAACGAAGAAGTCATGCTGACTTCACTTCCGTAAACAAGACGAGGATGCGGTTTTACTAGTCTGTGAAAACTTTCGTCTTCGTGTTAAGATAAGATAAGATAAGATAAGATAAGATAAGATAAGATAAACCTTTATTAGTCCCACAACCGGGAAATTTACATTGTTCCAGCAACAATAAGGGGACAGCAGAAAATAGAGAGCATATCAATGTACACACTATAAACAATATACGTCTACTGGATGTACTGTTGATTATACAGTCTGCCAGCTGCAGGAAGGAAGGACCTGCCTTAGCGCTCCTTCCCACACTTTGGGTGAAGCAGCCTATCGCTGAAGGAGCTCTCCAGTGCCATCAGAGTCTTATGCATGGGGTGGGATTCGTTCTCCATCATGGATGACAGCTTAGCCATCATCCTCCTTTCTCCCACCACCTGCACTGGGTCAAGGGGGCACCCCAGGACAGAGCTGGCCTTCTTGAGCAGTTTGTCAAGTCTCTTCCTGTATGCTGTGGTGACGCTGTTCCCCAGCAGACCACTCCATAAAAAATGGCTGATGCCACCACGGTGTTAAAGAAGGTCATCAGGAGAGCCCCCCTGCACTCCAAAGTCTTCTACATTACAAGTCTTCTAAGATAGAGTCTGCTCTGACCCTTCTTATAATGTGCATGTATGTGATTAGTCCAGTCCAGTTTATTGTTCAGGTGAACACCCAGGTACTTGTAAGATCCCACTATGTCAATATCCATTCCCTGGATGTTCACTGGTGTCGGGGGGCATTGTCTGCACCTGCGGAAATCCACCACCAGCTCTTTGGTTTTCAGCGCGTTGATGTGGAGGTGGTTCCGCTGACGCCAGTCCACAAAGTCCATGGTGAGTTCTCTTTACTCTCTGTCGTCCTCATCTTTGATGAGGCCAACGATTGCAGAGTCGTCAGAGAACTTCTGCAGGTGACAGCTGGTTGAGTTGTACATGAAGTCTGCAGTGTAGAGGGTGAAGAGGAAAGGTGCCAAGACCGTTCCTCGAGGGGCCCCCGTGCTGCAGATGAATATGTCAGATTCGCAGTTTTGAGAACTCACGTACTATAGCCGGTCTGTGAGATAGTCCAGGATCCAGGAAGACAGGTGATGGTCCACTCCTGTGTGCGGCAGCTTGACCCTCAGGAGCACAGGCTGAATGGTGTTGAAAACACTTGAGAAATCAAAGAACATGATCCTCACAGTGCTCCCAGGCTTCTCCAGGTGAGAGAGAGCTCGATGTAGCAGGAAGATGAGGGCATCGTCCACCCCGATGCCAGGCTGGTAGGCAAACTGGAGTGGGTCCATTGATGATCTCACCAGGGGGCGGAGATGCACAAGGACCAGCCTCTCCAGGGTCTTTTTGCTGAGATCATTGGGGTGCGGGATTTTCAGCACCGGTACCACGCAGGATGTCTTCCACAGCTGTGGCTGTGAACAGGCGCTTCACTATCCCACAGAGCTGGTCTGCACACGTCTTCAGGATCCTGGCACTGATGCCGTCCGGACCTGCAGCCTTTCTCTCCTTCATCTTCCTAAGCTCTTTCCTCACCTGGATGGTAGTGAGGGACAGATTGGAGCAGGGGGGCTGAGTGGAGGGTGTGAATGGGGGGAGGTTGTCTCTGGTAGGAGAAGCAGTGGGGGGTGGCTGTGAGCTGAGTATTGAAGGAAGGCGGGTGGGGCAGAACACCTGGGGTGCAGACGACGGAGATAGCAGCAGAGGTGAATAGGCTGGAGGAGGGGTAGGTGACTGATCAAATCTATTGAAAAACAAATTGAGATCATTCACCCACCTCTGATCCCCCACAGCCTGGGGGTCTGGTTCGTTGTGGCCGAGATGGTTTTGAGGCCCCTCCAGACTCCTCTGGTGTTCTTTTGCTGCAACTGGTCCTCCATCTTTCTTCTGTAATTGTCCTATCCCTCTCTGATCTTCCTCCTCAGCTGTTTCTGTATCACCTTCAGTCCCTGTCTCCTGATTTAAAGGCCATTTTCTTTGCCTTCGTAATCCAGGGTTTGCTGTTGGGAAAACACCGTACAGTCCTGGTGGGTACAGTGTTTTCCACACAGAAGTTAATGTAATCCGTGATACAGTCAGTGAGACCGTCGATGTCCTCCCCATGAGGAGCACAGAGTTCTTCCCACTCTGTAGAGTCAAAGCAGTCCTGCAGAGCCTCTTCAGTCTCTTTAGACCACCTTTTCACTGTGCGGGTCACAGCTGGTTTCCTGAGCACTAGAGGTTTGTACACAGTCAGGAGATGAACCAGGTTGTGATCTGATCTTCCCAGTGGGTTTTATTCCTCCTTGGTGTTGGCATATAACAAGTCCAGTGTTTTGTTGTCCCTGGTGTGGCATGTCACATACTGGGAGAAAGTGAGTGGAGGACGGAGAGGCATGGTTAAAATCCCCAGAGATGAGAAGGAGGGCATGTGGGTGCTGTGTCTGCTGCCTGCTCACAGCTGACTACAGGACATCAGCGGCTGCTTCGGCTTTAGCAGAGGGGGAGAGATACGCAGCGATCACAACGACGTGCGAAAATTTTGTCGGGAGATAGTTCGGCCTCATGCTAACAGCTAACAGCTCGATGTCCTTACAATAATGTTCTTCCTTGATAGTGATGTGCCAGGGGTTACACCATCTATCAATCACAAACACAGCCAGCCCGCCTCCTTTCCTCTTACCGCTCTCCACTGTCCTGTCCTCCCACAGCAGATGAAATCCGTCCAGGAAAACAGCCGCATCCAGAGTTAGAATGGTTAGCCATGTCTCGGTAAACATCATGATGCTGCACTCACGATATTCCCTCTGGTGCCGGTCAGCGCCGTTAACTCGTCCATCTTGTTGTGTTGTTGTCAATTATGAGAAGCGGATGGCAGAAGATCTGAATCATATCATGGACCTTAATCTGACCAGTGCGATAGATCCAAGTCAGTGTACGCACTGCATAATGGACTTCATTTTTCACGATGACAGTCAGTTCTCCAACAGCGACGCAGAGAAGGACAGCATGTGAAACTGATACTGGCGTTATCTCGGACTTGGAGAGATTTTCAAACAAGGTATTTCAACCTGAGGCCCAAAACAGGCTCTCAGAGTGGAGCTGGGGTCGGGTGGGGTTAGCCCACATAATAACTCCAAGAAATTTGAAGATATTTGGCATACGCACATTTAAATATTAAATGACACACTAAGGATGATATACAGAGACTCACATTTGTGATAGAATCTACATTTTGTTGTGTTGTCCGGACTTTCAAACTCCTAGATTATTCCACTTTTATAAAACATGTATATTCTTACTGTTACATAAAAGCCATTTTGAAAACAAAAGATGTTGTGTGTCGATGATGCCGTTCAACATTCCCTGAAAACACAAGAGCAATGCAGAGATGGCCCCATTCAGCAGGGTGTCAAGTCCCCATTCAGCAGGGTGTCAAGTCCCCATTCATCAGGGTGTCAAGTGGCCATGCAGCTGTGTTGGTTCTCCAACCATTTGCATTCTGGTAGTTGGTTGAATAAAGCCAAGTGTGGTTGAAAACTTTAAAGGTGATTATTTCACAATCACAGTTTGCCACATCCTTGTCATTAACAAGTCATAGCTTAAAAAAATTTGCTTGATTTGCTCACTGTCAAATGATGTGAAAACAAGTCAAAAGCCACCAAATGTAGCTAAAGTCTGCAGTGGGTGACATATATATATATATATATATATATATATATATATATATATATATATATATATATATATATATATATATATATATATATACTGTATATACAGAAAATTATGCCCCCTGACCAAATTATACATGCCAGTGGGGGCATTGACAGTTATTTTAGCAATTTTGAGACTGTCAATTTTACTTGAAACTCTATCCCACATGAAATCAACCATGCGCAGCCTTGATATCCCCACCACATTTCTCAAAGAGGTGATTTAGCAGCTTACAGGGGGGAAAATTCCTTTGTGCATCCTTTAACACTGTAGATCACAGCATTTTAATTGACTGTCTTAACACATGGGTTGGCATCAAGGACACTGCACACGGCTGGTTTTATTCCTTCCTTTCAGAAAGAACCTTCACGGTCTCCATAGGTAGCAACTCATCCTCTACAGCTGACATTACCTGTGGTGTACCACAAGGTTCTATTTTAGGTCCAATTTTATTTTTCATCTATGTGCTGCCTCTTGGCCAAATTATCCAAAGACACAAAGTCTCTTTTCATTGCTCTCTGTCTCTTAAAGTCTGCACCTCTGTAACTTTCGGTTTCGATATTGTACAACTTTGTACGTTTTCACACATTGTGTGTGCCGACCTTCCAGTGGGGTTTTTTTTTCGGGGGGGGGGGGGGGTGGGGGGGGGGGGGGGGGGTGTTCTATAATGTTAAGACAGAACCGCATCTCACTGGTCATACCTTGGTAACAGACCAGAGTGCACCATTGCTGTACCTGTTGTAATAGATCTACGTAAATACTATATGAACTTTACTGACTTTGTTTGTTCTTTCCTCAGTTGTACAGGCAGTAAATTACAGGCTGTCAACAGAGGTACTCCGGCTCAGACACACACACACACACGCACACACACTGTCACAAACATACCATTTGTGTTTTCTCTCTAAAAAACAAGTGCCCAGGGGTGTCTGTTTACGACACACTAGTGCCCTCTTGTTGCACTTTTTCTGCAAGTGCAACTTCAACAAAACGCTCACCATCCTGCACAGTAGTTACAGTAATAGGTGCATTCCCTAAAAAGATTACAGTGCACTACGAAGTGCACTTCATAGGGTATCTTGCCATGTCGAGTGAGTTTCCAAACCTTAATGCCACTAACTGTATTATATATGTACAACAACTACCATTTCCTAAATCGCACTCATTAAGTTAAATCCGTTCACATTCATTCTGTTTTTACATTCGAATTACAGACAGTCTTCCATATTTTATTATATATGAACCATTTCTACCGAATTGATTCAAATTACCGTCCAACATTACAAAACATTTAAAAACAATAAAGTGTTCTTACCTTAGATATTAGATATCGATGAATCTATGACAAGCTATCTATAGCTTATTATAGATTAATTGTTTGTTTCACTCCCCATACAGTAGATAATATTCATATTTATACATATTATATTATAGCCTATATATCAGGTTACAGTCGTCAGCTCCGTTGTATTTACTAGTTGTTATGTCATACAATATACGTCACGCTTGGTATCTGTATTTCATGACAGCATAATGCATTCTGGATGACATCACACAGTGTTTGTTTTGAATGGGGCGGGGATGACGTCACAGGGTGTCCTGGAGAGGGTGGTGATGAAGTCGTGTCTGGATGGGGGCGAGGCAGGGTGCAGCAGACGTAGTGGCGCCGCGCAGGGAACCTGTGGATGTTTTTTCTTTCTTCCAGCACCAGGTGGCAGCTGCCATGGGATCCCCTCAACTTGTCCACTGTCACTGGGAGCTCCACTTTGGGAGAGACCTGCTCTCTGCTCCTGTTTCAACTGGGTAAGTGGAAGTGGGTATTCACAACTTCAACTTCAGTAAAAGTACAAATACCCTGACACAAAAGTAAGAACTACAGACAGACAGACAAACAGATATATATATATATATATATATATATATATATATATATATATATATATATATATATATATACTTTAGATAGATAGATGTGGATGCTTTGGTTTAAAAATATATATATATTTAACTGATTTAGAATTGTGTATATATATATAAGTGTGTGTCTTTGTGTGTGTAGGTGTGTAAGTGTGTAGGTGTGTGTGTGTGTGTGTGTGTGTGTGTGTGTGTGTGTGTGTGTGTGTGTGTGTGTGTGTGTGTGTGTGTGTGTGTGTGTGTGTGTGTGTGTGTGTGTATGTGTGTTGGGCTGAACGCACCACCCTCTGCAGTGCCCGCATGTCCTGTGCTGTAGTTCCCAAACCAGGCAGTGGTTGCCTGTCAGGAATCTCTCCACTGCTCCAGAGTAGAAGGACCCAGCCTCTCGAAGCACTTCATGACCGTTGAGGTAAGGGCCCCCTGATGGAAGTTATTCAGGCAGGCAGGAGAGGTGTTTTTCAGCACAAGGATGATGGTGGACTTCTTGAAGCAGGACGGGACCACCGCCTCAGCCAGGGAGGTGTTGAGTACCGGGGCTAGCTGGTTAGCACAGGTCGTTTCCTTCTCTTACCCAGATGCACCACAGTGCGCCACAGGAAATCATTCTTGCCTGTGGTCATCAATCTCTACAACGCCTCCCTCAGAGAGTCAGGCACCCCCTCTTTGTAATCTGACCTTAAAACACGGATATCCACTTCTGCACTTTCTTCTTCTTGCACATTTTTAACTGTACATTTTACCTTTACCATGTGTATATAGATACTGTATGTTTATATATTTATTTATATATAAATATGTTTCTTATTAATTATTATATGTTGTATGTTAATATGTTGTATGTAAATATGTTGTATATAGATCAGAGTTGTAACGAAAATATTTCCCCCTGGGATTATTAAAGTATTTCTGATTCTGATTCTGATTCTGTCTTCAGTACTCACACAAATATGCCATCTGGACCCGCAGCTTTCCTGGTGTTCACACGCATCAGGGCCCCCCTGACGTCATGCTCAAACACTGAGGTGCGCGTGGTCCGGCAACAGCGGGTTCAGCCATGTCTCCGTCACGCAGAGGACACAACAGTTTCTTGTATCCCGTTGGAATATAATCCTCGCTCGAAGGTCATCCATCTTGTTCTCCAGGGACTGGACATTGGCAAGGACGATGCATGCAGAGGTGGACAGTAAGGGCGCATCCTCATTCTGATCCGAATACGGCCTCGTTTACCGCAGTGCTTCCTCCATCGGCCCACCCATGGAACCGCGACTTTGTTGTTGTTGTTTTCCATGTTGAGAGTGTAGGCGGCGAGACCCTGAATTTGTGGCAAGCCGCCTTAAAGTTGTCTGACTGGAGAACTCTGGACTGGCAGGCCAAAGGTATGAGGAGGCACTAGGAGTGTGGGGCCTTAGGGACTTGCAATACCAACTAAAAAGGTTTTAAGCCTAGTGCTTTAAAAAAAATGAAAAAATGGGGGGCATATCACAGATGAACTGGGAAGCTGTTGCAACACGGGAGCATAAAAACTGAAGGCTGCTCTGCCAGCTTCGGTATTAACTCTTGGAATGTGTAAAAGGCCGGAGGATCTGAGAGACCTGACTGACTCAAAGCTGACCAGCATTTTGGAAATATTATTTGGTGCCAGGTCAGTGGGAGCTTTGTAAACCATAAATGTCAGTATTAGTGCATAAGTAGTAGTGTAATTTTTTGGGAACTGTCTTTTCAAGAATTTATTGGGAAATTGAAGGTTATCATAGGGTTAGGGAGGTCAATCTTTTACCGCTCTGTAAAAAGTACACTATCTAGGACAGTACAAGGAATGCTTGGATCATTTGCTCACTGTTCCATGATTGACAAACTCATATGCGTTCCTTGCTGATGTCCTGAAGTGTAAACTTGGTTAACATTTCTAATTACAGTAATATTTTGTCAGTTTTAATTGCTGGGGTCAATTTGATCCTAATATAAAAGACGTCTGTTTATTTTAACATAATATCTGGGTTAATTTTGAGAGCATACCATAAAAGTGTTAAGGGTCACTGTCTTGAAACTATGTGTTCTTCTGCTCCTGGATCTCAGTGCCGTCTTTGACACTGTTGACCATCAGATTTTATTAGGGAGATTACAAAAAATTATCAGAAAAAACTTCATTACAGAAACAGCTGAATAAATACACATAGATTGTGGAAATCTCCTGCATCCTCCTTTGGTTAATGGGGCGAACACACCACTGCCGTCCCTGCTTCTACCTCGGACCCACGGAGATGAGCCGGTACCGCCTTCCTCCTGGTGATAGGCGCAATTTATTTAAAGATTATTATTCATTCCAGTGATAAAACACGTTGCATTTCTTATTCCAGTGATAAAACATGTTGCATTTATTCATTACAGTGATAAAACATGTTGCATTTATTTATTCCAGTGATAAAACATGTTGCATCTATTTATTCCAGTAATAAAACATGTATTTATTTATTCCAGCGATAAAACATGTCGTATTTATTTATTCCAGTGATAAAACGCGTTGTATTTATTTATTCCAACGATAAAACATGTTTTATTTATTTATTCCAGTGATAAAACATGTTGTATTTATTTATTCCAGTGATAAAACATGTTGCATTTATTTATTCCAGGAATAAAACATGTTGTATTCATTTATTCCAGTAGCAAAACACGTTGCATTTATTTATTCCAGTAATAAAACATGTTGCATCTATTTATTCCAGTAATAAAACATGTATTTATTTATCCCAGCGATAAAACATGTTGTATTTATTTATTCCAGTGATAAAACATGTTGTATTTATTTATTCCAGTGATAACACGTGTTGCATTAATTTATTCCAGTGATAAAACATGTTGCATTTATTTATTCCAGTGATAAAACATGTTGCATCTATTTATTCCAGTAATAAAACATGTATTTATTTATCCCAGCGATAAAACATGTTGTATTTATTTATTCCAGTGATAAAACATGTTGTATTTATTTATTCCAGTGATAAAACGTGTTGTATTTATTTATTCCAATGATAAAACATGTTTTATTTATTTATTCCAGTGATAAAACATATTTCATTTATTTATTCCAGGAATAAAACATGTTGTATTCATTTATTCCAGTAGCAAAACACGTTGCATTTATTTATTCCAGTGATAAAACATGTTGCATCTATTTATTCCAGTAATAAAACATGTATTTATTTATCCCAGCGATAAAACATGTTGTATTTATTTAATCCAGTGATAAAACATGTTGTATTTATTTATTCCAGTGATAAAACATGTTGCATCTATTTATTCCAGTAATAAAACATGTATTTATTTATTCCAGTGATAAAACATGTTGTATTTATTTATTACAGTGATAAAACGCGTTGTATTTATTTATTCCAATGATAAAACATGTTTTATTTATTTATTACACTGATAAAACATGTTGCATTTATTTCCTCCAGTGATAAAACATGTTGTATTTATTTCCTCCAGTGATAAAACATGTTGCATTTATTTCCTCCAGTGATAAAACATGTTGCATTTATTTCCTCCAGTGATAAAACATGTTGCATTTATTTCCTTCAGTAATAAAGCGCGTTGTATTTAAGCCAGAAGCTGATGTGTGACGTTTCAAGTCTTGAGAAGCTGCTTACGCGACGGAGTGAAAACGGACCCGGATGAAGTTGACGACCCGTCAAATGACGCGACGCATTCGTGAGGCTGACGGTGACGCTTCTGGTGTGGCCCAGAAATGAAGCAAGGCAAGGCAAGGTTTTTTTTTATAGCACATTTCAACAACAAGGCAATTCAAAGTACTTCTCTTAAAACATCAAATGCATGAAGACAACGTGCAAAGAAACACATTATTAAAAGACATAGAATGCATAAAGTTAAAAAAATAGAATGCATGAAGTTAAAAAAATAGAATGCATGAAGTTAAAAAAATAGAATGCATGAAGTTAAACAAATAGAATACATAGAATGCATGCAATGCAATGCAAGTTATAGTTCAGTGTAAGAAATGAATCAAAGAAACCTTGTTTTAATCTTTGTTAACGAGTATTTTGCCTATTCCCAATATAGTGTTTTTACCTTGTCAAGACGATATCCTAGCCCCGGAGAACCGGTCTGGAGATCTTTCAGTTATCTGATATCGCTGTTGCAGATCAGCCAAGGCCGTCATGATACAATGTGCATGAAGCCACAAGTATTCACATTTCAGCAACAAGTCAATTCAAAGTGCTTTAAATTAAACATCAGAAGCCTCAAGACAAAGTGCAAAAGAAACAAATTGTAAAAGGAAAGACCACATTATAAAGTTAAGAAATAGAATGCATAGAATGCATAATATCAAGCCATAAAAGTGACAGTGCAGTGAAAAAACATAATACTTGGTTTGGTAAAAGGCAGCAGCAAACAGAAAAGTCTTCAGCCTTGATTTTAAAGAGGTGAGAGTTGCAGCAGACCTGCAGTTTCCTGGGACTTTGTTCACGATATGTGCTGCATAAAACAAAACGCTGCTTCTCCATGTTTGTTTTTCTCTCTGGGAAACAACAAGTAGACCTGTCCCAGACGACCTGAGAGGTCTGCATGCTTCATAACGTCGCAGAAGATCAGAAATGTATTTTGGCCCTAAACCATTTTTTTGCTTTATAAGCCAACAGTAGTATTTTGAAACACATTATTTTTGACGTACAAGAAGTCAGTGTAAAGATCTGAGAACTGGAGTGATTTGATCCACTTTCTTGGTCTTAGTGAGGACTCGAGTAGCAGCTTTCTGAATCAAGTGCAGCTGTTTGATTGATCTTTTAGGGAGACCTGTAACGACACCGTTACAGTAGTCTAGTCTCGGTTTGATATAGGCCTATATCGAGGTGTCTAGACTGTTCTTTTTTTCGAGCGGCTTGACGAAGACTGTTTTCAGGGCCTGTGGGAGGAAACCTGAGAGAAGAGACGTGTTGACAATTTGTAGAAGATTTGAGGCCATGCAATTTGATCGGATCAAAATGTGTCACGGTATTTGATTTGATTTTTAGTGGACACAGGGACAGCACATATCCTGGACCTGAAACGGCGGCGCTGACTGCATGTCTAACCTTAAAAATGTTCGGATCCTTGAAGATAATTAAGTCCAGGGTGTGGCCCTTGCTGTGTGTTGCCTCCGTCACATGCTGAGTCAGTCCATAATTATCAAGAACACAAGACAGTTCTTTGGCCCCTCGTCATTGGGTTTTGTCAACATGGATGTTAAAATCAGCCACAATAACTAGACGGTCAAAGTCAATACAGATCATAGACAGCAGTTCAGCAAGGTCATCCAAAAAAGGTTGCACAGTATTTAGGTGAACTGTAAGTATTATGGAACATAGATCGAGAGGAGGAATTCACCTGAAAAGTCACATATTAAAGAGAAGAAAAATTTCCCTAAGATATATGCCTTCCTTTGAGGCAATAATTAAACAGAATGGCAACTCCACCTCCTTTCTTATGCACTCTAGCTTCACTCATAAAACTGCGGGTGGTAGGGGTCGACTCGACAAGAACAGCTGCACCATTATCTTGGTGTAACCAAGTTTCAGTTAAAAACATGAAATCAAGGCCGTGCTTGATAATTGAATCATTAATTTAAAATGATTTTCCTGCCAAAGACCGAACGTTTAATAAAGCTAGATCTAGTGTGTTAAAAGCAATATCTGCTCAATTTATTGGGACAGGCTGTGGCTGACGAGGAATGGATGCTGTTGTTGTTAAACTAGCTGAATGGGTTGGGTGCCCCCTGTTTCTTCGCAGATTCACCATTCTTTCTCTATTTCTTTTCAAGACAGGAATAGAGGAAGAGTCATGAGTGTCATCAACCTTGCAGCCTGGACCCAACAGATATCAGTGAGAGCGTCCTGTATTTTGTACACAAATTAGTGGACGTGCTGTGATTTTATTAGACAGGGGAGACAGAGGATTGATTCTGATGGCCTTGTGGGGCGGGGGGGCATCATAACTGTGACAATGGTGACAATGGTGAAGGTGGACGCCGAGGGGGGTTAGAGGAAAGAAAGTAGGAGTAGGGCTGGGGAAGTGCTGGGGGGTTAGTTCGGTCCCAGCAGCGACCTGCTGTTTCAACTGGTCACTGGACCTGGTTGGGGTTTGGGGGGGTGAAGAAGGTGAATCATAGGTGAATAATAATATTATTATTATTATTATTATTATTACTATTAATAATGATATTATTATAATTGTGGTAAAACCCAGGACAATTTGGTAGTGAATGTTGAAAACCAGGACATTTGAGTGTTTTACACATACAGTATCTCGTATTACATTTCACTGCATATATGTATGAAAGTATGTATATGTATGTGACGAATAAACCTCTTGAATCTTGAATCTTGAATCTGCTGGGACTCGGGACACACCGCTCGAAACGGGACAGTCCAGTCCGTCCAGTCCAGACTTCCTGCACGGACATCGGCTGGAGGGAGGACTCACTGAACGAATCCACTGCAAGAACGAGTCATTTGTGAAAGTGAGAGTCACCGGAAAACGTCTGTCGGTGAAGGAATCAGTGAACCAATCGTTTAATTGAACGGAATCAGAACATTTGTGTTCCTCAAAGGAATATAAAAGGAATATATTCAGAACTCTTCACCAACATGCATATCAATGTGGGCAGTGGATTTGTTTTCATGTTCTGTCAGCTTATTGAAGTTTGGTAGCATTTTTGAAGTAGACAACCTCGGTATGATGTTGTTTTCTCCAGCCTGGACCTGTGCTTTGATAGGTTGATGTGTATGACTGAGCAGCTTTGTTTTAGAAAAAGGTGGATCCAAACCGGACCAACCGGGCCTCGCTCAAAGAGGCAGAAAACTCGGGCAGAGTGGAGGGTGGGGGGGGTGTTGCGATCTCCGCTCTTCTGCGTGTGCCGTTCCCGTGTCTCCAAACAAAACAAATAAAATCAAAGTGCGTGTTTTATCTGACGTGTATTTGTTTTCCTTCTTTTCCTTATTGAACAAAACAAAAAAGTCTCACGTCTCCCTGTTGCTTTCCGTTGCTATGGGACTTAATTTGGTAAAAACAATTGATTTTGTGTAAATATTCTTTACTTGTAAATATTAAACCCTGCACTTCTGTAACGGAGAGACTTTCTCAGTCACTTCCTCAATCAACCGGCCCTTCTCTCCTCTCCTCCGCTCTGTGTGTCTCTGCTGATGGAGGCTCTGAGGGCCGTGCCAAGTTTCACAGAAAACCTGTCAAACTGGGAATACATACCTGATCCTATAAATTACCATAACATATAATTATCATATTAAAAGCTGTTCGTCTACACTGCAGCATGCCGATAAACCTACAGTCTAAACCTCAGATCCTCAAGGCCAACACATTTTAAAAAGGCATCTTAATCTGAGATCCACCTCCTTCTACAAATAACTAAAGGCGTCTGAGAAAGATTCTGCATTTTCTTACCTCTTCAGTCAGACACAGTGACTTCAGCTGGTCCATCATGGCTCTGAACGTCCCAGGAGTGATAGCCATGGTCTTCTTCTACCTGCTGGTCCTGGGAACCGGCATCTGGGCTTCCTTCAAATCCAAAAAAGAGAAGAAGAAGAGATCGGCCGACCAAATGGAGATGACCCTGCTGGGCAACCGTAGCATCAACCAGCTGGTGGGAATCTTCACAATGACAGGTCAGTTTTCTGATCAACACGCCTTAATGTTGCTCTTTTCGTACCTACTCAAGGTTCTGTTCATCCTTCTGAATTCCCCATTTCCTAAATATAATATCTTCACCCATCCATGTTTTTAACCTGATGTTGGCAGTGAGTGTGAGTCATGTGCAGAAGAAGTAGTGGAAATCCTTACCGATGTAAGAGTTTGGCTGCTGAAGAATTGACTTGACGTAGAAGTAGTGATGGTGTGTAGCTTTGTGAAGAAGTGATGTATGGTC
Organism: Zeus faber; assembly: GCF_960531495.2. Taxonomy (NCBI): domain Eukaryota; kingdom Metazoa; phylum Chordata; class Actinopteri; order Zeiformes; family Zeidae; genus Zeus; species Zeus faber. The sequence goes on along the minus strand of NW_028293039.1, from coordinate 14,164 downwards.
CAGTTCATCTGGATCCTTCTTTGGGTTTTGACTTAAGCTGTTCTTTATCTGCCATGTTCTGATAACGCTGGAAATTGGTTCATTCTGAAGTTGAGTTTTTTGTTTCCTTCTCCTTGTGGGTGGAAGTCAACTGTCTTGATTCTGATGTTCTCGGACACCTCTTTAGAGGAGCCATGGTTGTTAACTCCAGACAGAACAGCCACCCCAGTCCAATAGTTTAGAATAAATAAATTGTTCAACCCTGAAATTACAGTCACCTGACGCTGCAAGTTATACGTAAATCACCTAGGTCTGAGTGTTAGTTGTCATATTTTTTGAAAGGTAACAATGAACAATTCAGAAGGATTTCCAAACTTTTTCACAGGGAATTTTTATTACGTAGTAACTGTAAAAGAGTCCACTAGAGAGTGATCTTGCTTCACGTTCTGATAAAAAGTGTGATGTTTATCTGCGTACAGTTTAGAGGTCAGGTCAGCTTCACCTAGGCCTTCACACACTGCAGGCCTTAGTGCTCAATTCAGATTTATTGCTCAGATCCAAATGTTTTTGTTTGGCTGTTGACATTATTTTTTAAATGTGGCCAATATCAGATTCCGGTGTGAACGGGTCACGTCCTGAGCTGACCCTCACCTGCATGTGCAGAAGTATATTTTTTTGTTTTGTTCAATAAGGAAATTTAGAAAAATAAAACATTTGAAACAATGAAACTATAAATGATTTGAAGAGAATACATAATAAAACATACTCTTCCCACACAGTTCATTTAGTACTCAAATAAAATCTGGATATATTTCAATTTCTTTCTTGAGAAATTCTGGATCTCACTGAATCTTAATACAGGTACTCCTCACTTAACGACCGGGTTCCGTTCAGAGGACCAGGTCGTTAAACAAATTGGTCGATGAGCGAGGACCCGTGTTATTTCACGGGTCTTTGGGGCACGGGGCGTGGCCATTGCGAACCGTAGTGTAGTGAATACTGACAGACAGGGGGAACGAGACTGAGACTGAGAATGATGATGGGCGATGAGATGCTTGACGCTGAGACGCCGCTCACGCCAGGGTATTGTACGCAGTGCACAATACAGACTGGTTGGAGAGCTGGTCGTGAGTCCGAACCGTCATTAAACAGCCAGGTCGTTAAGTGGGGAGTACCTGTATCACAAAATAAAAATTATGACATCTGTGGTTTAATGCCAATATTAACTACTTTATCGCTTCTACCTGTAACTTTTACTTTTACGTTTTTTTCGATATCTTTTGAGTTTAATAGGACTTAAAGAACCGTTTTAGTCAACATTTGTACAAAGAATTATTCAAAGTTTCAAAAAGTTGCTTTTGGAAAACCACCGACTGCTGTGCATTCCGTAACCTATAGATGCTGTGACAGTAATCTAAATTATTATAATAATGTCAAAATATGATTTACAGATCACTGGAAAGTCTGGGCGTGGTACATGCATTTAATTTTTTAAATGTTATATTTTACCTGTTCTGTCAGTGTGCTAGGCATACAACAAAGAGTATTTGTATTTGGAGTTCTCAACCTGCAATGTAACCCTTTATTAATTGTAAAGAGTAGGATGGATGTAGGATGACAACAGCACAGTTTTTGATTATGGAGAACCACCACTAACACCCCTCTTTGGAGAACTATTCATCATGTTTGGGTCTACAAACATCTGATCACTACTCCAAGAGGGGGAGAATCACCACGGGTGAGACAAATAAACATAGAAACAAACAACATTTACACAAAAACATTGGATTACAACATGTATTGAAAAACAGTGAATTAGGTCCAGGAAAACTGGAACTACAACTGGTCACATGGCCACTTCCTGTCATAGTTATGGCAGCAAATGAGGGAGGAGGGTGCTGGGGTACACTCGAAGCAGGTGTAGTGGTTTGTGCGTGTGTGTGTGTGATTGGACCGCCTGTGTGTGTGTGTGTGTGTGTGTGTGTGTGTGTGTGTGTGTGTGTGTGTAAGATGTCCACCAGTGAGTGTACATGACTTATCCCCATTGGTACTGATGTAGATGGGCGGCATTATGTTGCGGCGCCTCCAAGCAGCCGAAAGGGGCCCCGAAGCCCCTCGAACTCTGCAGCCTTGTAGACATCCTACGTCTTCAGGAAAGCCCCGAGCACCCTGCCCTGCGGCCACAGAAGACCCTCGGGCCCCTAGAGAAGCCAGAGGGCCGTGGAGCAACCCCCACGCCCAACCCTGAGGAGCATTACCTAGTCTCAGGGAGCACGAGGAGACCCGGCACCCCAGGGCGAACACATACAGCCAACCCCCAGGTGCAGGCCTGGGGGTTATAAATGCATTTCAGTTGTACCTGCTCTCTGCGGACGATCATTCAGCGGTGCCTTTAGAAAATATATATTTTGGTTGTGCGATTACCACCAGCTGTCTACAGACGCGTAAACTTTCACGCTAACTGCGTGTGGACACTATTTGCAATGAGGCTCATTTTCATCGTAAGGGGCCAATTTTGCACCAAATCTATGAATTATACCTCATTTAAATACAATTCTCCAAGTCCAGATGCTGCTGCAGAATAGTTCCAAAAAAACAATGTCTTACCTACACTAACTAATTTCTTGAAACTAACTGGGATCATGTGTTTATACATAACAGTTAAACCATGTCCTGTGTCTACTTTGGCAATTAGACTCTCGCTTTTTCTATTATTACGTTTAGTGGCCACAAAAGCCGAGTAATTGCTTTGTGAATTCACCCCTCAGTGTCCAATGTTAGTCCTTGTGGCTTTAAGTTTAATTTAAGCGTGTTTGTGTATGTGTTATTTGACTGTGTTATTCTCATACTGTCATTCACCACACCATCAACTCCCCCATTTATATTGCCAAACTAATTTCATGGTAGTTTGTGAGTGTATTGACAAACATTATGTTCGCAATGACCTACATTGCAAGACCTCTGCTACAAAGGCTAAGAAGCGTCGTGGAGGGGGAGCAGGCACAGTGTTGGTTGTTGTTGTGCTGTTTCTATGGCCTGCTTCATCAGTTGCTATTCGTCACTCACTGTCCAATGTTGCTGCTTGTGTCTTTAAGTTTAATTTAAGCATGTGTGTTTGTATATGTTTTGTTTTCTGTCTTGTAGCTACGTGTGTCGGAGGGGGCTTCATTAATGGACTAGCAGAGGCAGCCTATACCCCCTCACTGGGACTGGCACAGGTCGCCGTCCTCTCGGCAGGAAGCGTTTCCTGTTTTATTATCTGTAAGTGTAAGGACTCAACACGATAACACACAATAACTCAAATTCCTTAAAATGTTGTAAAGAAAGTCATCTTTTGAAGAGTTACTGTGGTGTGGGGATGGTGTGGTTTAAGCAGCCACACCTGTCTTGGGTCGAGGTAATTTGGCCCAGGATCAAAGGTGGCTGCGCCTGTTGCTCGTCAGTGCATTCAACAAGCAACAGGTAAATCACCCATCCCCACACACTGGGAGAGCCTCTGTCATGACATGTGTCCATCGGCTCCCGACTTGTTAGACCCTGCCACTCTCAACAATAAACTGGTGTGTTTTAAAAATGTCTGCTGGTGTCTGCTTTGCAAGACGAGTGATCTTTAATCACAAATATTCAATGTTCATGGAATGTCTCACAAACAAAATGTCTGTCTTTGTTTCACTGAGGTGGACTTTTCTTTGCCAAGCCAATGAGAGACCGAAGATATGTGACCATGTTGGACCCTTTCCAGATCAAATATGGAAAAGTAATTACAGGACTAATGGCAGTATTATCACTTGTAACTGACCTGGTGTGGATACCATGTACCCTTATTGGGTTAGGTAAGCACTAAAATTACCATTCAAGGTGTTTGTGACTTGGACGTTTGTCTGAAAAGTCAAACGTCTTTATGTCTGTCTCAATAAACTGCTCTGACCTTTCACCTCAACATGCTGTAACGTTTACAGAGAATAGTGCAAAAAACAAAAATGTTGTGTGAACAGTAGTTCACAGTACAGTAGTGGCCACACTGCTTTTAATGACAGGTCAGAGGAGAACATCCAGATTGGTACAAGTTGAACAGGAAGGCGACAGGATCTCACCAGAAGAACTGGGCATTTAAACATTGGTGAAGAGCATCTGAAACACAAAACATTGAGGAGGATGAAGAAGAACCACTCCAGGTTCCATTCCTGAAGCTCAGAACAGATCCATCTATGTTATGGATGTCAGCTGTGGGAAAGGGGAGCCAGCAGTGGAAGCAAACTTGACCAGTGATGTTTGATAAGACAAAGTCCAGATGCTGCTGCATGATAGTTCCCAAAAAACAATGTCTCACCTGCACTTACTAACTTCTTGAAAATAACTGGGATCATGTGTTTATACATAACAGTTAAACCATGTCCTCCGTGTGTGTATGTGTGTGTGTGTGTGTGTGTGTGTGTGTGTGTGTGTGTGTGTGTGTGTGTGTGTGTGTGTGTGTGTGTGTGTGTGTGTGTTGTGTGTGGGGGTGTGTGTGTCAGGCTCCAGCATGAGTGTGATTCTGGATGTACCCTACACTGTGAGCATCTGGATCTCTGCTGCAGTGGCCGTCACCTACACCCTGCTGGGAGGGCTGTACTCTGTGGCCTACACAGATGTCATACAGCTCATTCTCATCTTCGTCAGTCTGGTGAGTCTCATCAGAGGAGCTGGAAATACGTACATTTGGGCAACCTAACAAGACCTAAAGTTTCATTTAAATAAGGCTTTATAGATACAAATCACAAACATATTAAAAACATATATAGCCTATATATCAGTGACTCCGCGTGCATTTGTGAAACTTGCCAGTGATGCAGCAGATCAGTCAAAGGTGTGATTTAACAGTGTTCTGGTGCACATCAAGAATAAGTTTCTGTGAAACTGAAAGTAGCCAAGCTGGTGAGCAATGACATATCACTGCCTTATTAACATAATTGGCACTTGGGCTATCGTAAAAATGCTAATCTAGAATGACATTTGTCTTCACGTTGCAACGAAAAATTATATCACAAGGAGCAAAATTGTTGAACTGAAAACAATAATTCTCATTTTGAAAGCAAAATATTGGTTGAACAGTTTACCCAAAGTTGGATCACCTTGTGAAAAAAATTGTGTTGTTGCATGGTGAGGTATTTGCGTTTGAGTGAAAAATAAAACAATGTTCTGCAGGCAGACATTAAACAGAGATGCAGTGTTTCCATTTGTCAACAGGTTTTGGAGTAACACTATTCTAACCCACTCATATTTCCAAAACAATTTTCTTTACATCGAGGACAACTCAGGTGCTTCTAAAGTAGTTCACTTCTTTAGAAACATAGGCAACAACTTTCTCACCCATGGTGCAGCGTTTACCTGAGAGCACAGCTTGCTCGCTGTTAGACCACATGGAGGAAACATTCTTCTGGTCTGTGAATATGCTTTCACAGCTTTAGGGAAAGTGATTTATCCTTCAGATTATTAAAATTTAATTACAGACACTTCAGTTAAGCAGTTATATATTGTTTGTCTCCATGCAGTGGTTGTGCGTTCCCTTTGTTGTCATGAACCCTGCTTCCTCTGACATCACCAATATGACGTTGTCCAACACCTCCCACACCTCCTGGCTCAGTACACTGGACACCAGCACAGCCTTGATGAAGATGGATACTTTCTTAGCTATGGTGAGAAGGCAAAAGCTTCTGTCAAGATATTTTAAATGTGTGAATTGAATTAATCTAAAGTAACAGTGAGAGCAGCAGGTTGAAAATGTATTGTTTGCTTTATATTGTTAGTTAACATTTATTATTTTTCCTGCTGAAATGACAAATGCCAATATGTGCAGACGGTGTACAGTCTGCTGTTTTTTACGACTGGAATTCTGTTGCTGTAATTTACAACTGATCTGTTTTGGTATCAGAACAATTTTATGAGCTTGACTGGGAGTACTTGAGCCCAGAATGGAAAGTGATACCCAATATCGCTATATGTGGATCTCCAATATCAAAACAAAAAATATTGTGTCCTTTTATATCTGCACTTTCATTACCCTGCTTCTGTCAGCAACGTGCTATGAGGTCTCCAGGAGTCTGGATAGGCAGTGGAAAAACAATGATTTTGAGGGGCAGCAACTTAATGACTGTGGGAGTCTCTACCCACAGGTACGGGTTTAGGGGGGGGGGGGGGTGGAGCCTTTCTTGCACTTGTTTGCCGACATGGCGAGTTTTTATGATGGGAACAGAAGGGCTCGCTGGCCCTTTTTTTTTTAATGCTTATGGTCTGTACAGAAGTGCACCTCACCAGAAGAAATTTGTTGTAAATGTAAATACACCTGGTGAAAATATATGTACTCACTAATCATAATGTACATTTATACAAAAAAGCACGTCAGTCACAAATGTTATTCTTATTATCACCACGTCAGCACTACTCTATCTATTTGTAAGACATGGATTTTATAGTGGAGAGTGAAAAACTTCTATCTTCTTTTGAAGGCTCTGGGAACCTTCTGCTCCCAATCTTTGCACCAAAGGACCTTGTCTGCATCGTCCTCAAAGACAGCCCAGATCAACTGTTACGCTGCTGCAGTCAATATAATAATATTTGCAATTCCACCAACTATATTTGGAGTCATGGCTGCATCTGCAGGTATCAACTTTTACACACTACAGAATGCTATAGAATTAGATATAGATGCTTTGAATGTTTTTTTTAACTATTTGTGTTACTATGTTAATTTTTAACTATTTACGTCTAAAATTGAGTTTGTGAAATGTTTACTTTTTTCGTTGATTTTTACATTTCCACACTGAAATGATCATTCATATAGAAAGTTCCTTCTGGAATCTGTGATGGAAACTAAGGATTTATCAGACACCCCCTTGATTCTTCTTCTTCCTTTCTATTCCTTGAGAGATTCCCCAGTAAACTCAACTGACACATCAATAATACTTCCACTCACATAGTGGTGGAAGTATTCAGACCTTTTACCGGATTAAAAGTACAAAGACACTGAAACAAAATGACTCTTGTAAAATGGGGATGGTTGATTTACCTGTTGCTTGTTGATTGCTCTGACTGGGGGCGACCATCCACTCTGATCACGGGCCCAATTACAGAGACCCAAGAAAGGTGTGGCTGGTTAAACCACACCACAAGGGCAAACACTGCTGGGCTATTTGCCAAGAAAATATCTGTCTCAAGACTTCTTCTATCTGTGCCTCAGATTGGAACCAGACCTCCTACGGTTCTCTGTCTCCTTTTGAAAGTGGACAGGCAGCTATGATCCTGCCCCTCACCCTGAACTACCTCACCCCCTCCTACATCGCCATCATCGGCATCGGAGCTGTGGCTGCCGCTGTGATGTCATCGGCTGACTCAATCTTACTGTCTGCAGCCTCCATTTTCACCTCAAACATCTACAAGAACATCCTGAGGAACCAGGTGAGGGAACATGTTGTTGTTATCCAAGACTATAACCTGCACTGAGAAATATTTTGAACCTTTTCTTTCTCTTATGTAGTACAATTATTTTTTTCTCCTTATATTCTACTACCCTTTTTGTTATGTGAGCTGCTATAACACTATGCTATTAACACTTCGCCCATCTATCCATCTATCTACCTATCTATCTATCTATCTATCTATCTATCTATCTAAAAACCAACTGGAAAAACAAGAAAATATATCCATCCACAAGACGTGTCCAGAGTGTCACTGGAAGCTCTCTCTGTCAAGTGAAATTTAAATTTACTTCAACAAGAAATCAGGAAGTGATGTCATAAGTGCATCAGGAATTCAAGCTCTGTAAGAAAATGATGGTGCAGAACCATTGGTGGCCACAGTGGCTCTTCTGTCAAGTCATGGCTGAGGTTTTACAATGTCTTGCCGGATCTGCTGTGTGGTAGTAACACCTGGTGCCACAGCATGGGGTCACCACAGCAGAGGATTAAGAGGAAGGGACAAGAAGACTATTACAAGAGTCTATTACTTCATCATGTCTTGGTTTTTCCTCTCATTTCAGGCATCCCAGAGGGAGCTGCAGTGGGTGATCCGTGCTGGGGTGGTCGTGGTTGGTGTCGTTGGAACATCTCTGACCACTTTCCAAAATAGCATCTTGGAGTTCTGGCTCATTGGTGTAACTGTTTTATATGTCTTCATTTTTCCTCAACTGGTTTGCGTTATTTTCTTTGACCAATCCAATGGATATGGGGCTATTATGGGACTTGCGGTGAGTTTGTTGTTGAAAGCCTTGTGCGGAGAACCGATGCTAGGAGTGCCGGCTACCATCCACCTCCCAGGAGACAGACTGGAGGATGGTGTTCACATCCAAAACTTTCCTGTAAATACTGTGTGTGTGCTGTCTTCCATAGCCTCCATCTTTCTATTCTCCTTCCTGGCTGCACTGCTCTTCAGCAAAGGCCTCGTCCCTGAGAGATGGGACGTGTTCAAAGCCAAACTCCAAGACTCGCCTCCAGTAGCAGGTGGTGTAATGGGCGACAATGGGAAATTGGATGAAAAGGATCCACAACAAGAGGCTTTAGAGCCAATGATGGACTCCAATGAAGATGAAGATTCCTGAGGATGATGGACAGCCACTGTTGATATCGAAGGTTTCTGGATTCTCTTTGCCAGAAGGGTTTGGTTGTAAGAGGATTAAATATGCTCTCTAAACACTCCATCTCTCATCTAATCTCTAACTCTATGAGCCCTTATTATTTCAGCAACAATTTCTGTGTTTTTGGCGATTTTAATTATTTTACTTTTTTGTTTAATTGTCTGCAGACACGCACAAATAATAAATTAGAAATTCACATATCTACACACCATCACTACTTCTACTTGTCAAGTCAATTCTTCGACAGCCCAATCCCTACTTAATTAAGGATTTCCAATACTCTTTCTTCCTCTGCACATTACTCAAACTCACTCCCAACAACACGTTCAAAAGCATGGACGGATGATGTATTTATGTCATGCCGTTTTATATTTTGATATTAAAAAAGGTTACATTCATCTTGGGTCTTCTCATATAGTGTCTTTTGTTGGATCTCTTGTTGAACATCTCATCTGTAACTGGAGGGGAAACATGTTTAGCAAGAGGGATCTCAGTAGCAGTAGAACCTGTAACCTCAGCAGTGTTAACGTGTGCTGCCGTGTGGAATTCAGACGGGTGAACAGAACCATGAGAAAGTATGAATAGAGAAACATAAAGGTGTGGTTGATCAGAAAGCTGACCTGTCATGGTGAAGATTACCACCAGCTGGCTGATCCTGCGGTTGCCCAGCAGGGTCATCTCCATTTGGTCGGCCAATCTCTTCTTCTCTTTTTCGGATTTGAAGGAAGCCCAGACGCCGGTTCCCAGAACCAGCAGGTAGAACACGACCATTGCTATCACTCCTGGGACGTTCAGAGCCATGATGGACCAGCTGATGGCTGACTGTCCATCTGGATCCTTCTTTGGGTTTTGACTTAAGCTGTTCTTTATCTGCCATGTTCTGATAACGCTGGAAATTGGCTCATTCTGAAGTTGAGTTTTTTGTTTTCTTCTCCTTTTGGGTGGATGTGAACTGTCTCGATTCTGATGTTCTCGGACACCTCTTTAGAGGAGCCATGGTTGTTAACTCCAGACAGAACAGCCACCACAGTCCAATAGTTTAGAATAAATAAATTGTTCAACCCTGGAATTACAGTCACCTGACGCTGCAACCTATATGTAAATCACCTAGGTCTGAGTGTTAGTTGTCATATTTTTTGAAAGGTAACAATGAACAATTCAGAAGGATTTCCAAACTTTTTCACAGGGAATTTTTATTACGTAGTAACTGTAAAAAAGTCCACTAGAGGGTGATCTTGCTTCACGTTCTGAAGAAAAGTGTGATGTTTATCTGCGTACAGTTTAGAGGTCAGGTCAGCTTCACTTAGGCCTTCAGACACTGCAGGCCTTAGTGCTCAATTCATATTTATTGCTCAGATCCAATGTTTTTGTTTGGCTGTTCACATTATTCTTTAAATGTGGCCAATATCAGATTACGGTGTGAACGTGTCACGTCCTGAACTGAGCCTCACCTGCATGTGCAGAAGTAGTTTTTTTTGTTTTGTTCAATAAGGAAATTTAGAAAAATAAAACATTTATAACAATGAAACTATAAAACATTTGAAGAGAGTAAATCTATAATAAAAATTACTCTTCCCACACAGTTCATTTAGTACTTAAATAAAATATGGATATATTTGTATTTTTTTCTTCAGGAATTATAGATCTCACTGAATCTTAATACAGGTACTCCTCACTTAACGGCCGAGTTCCGTTCCGAGGACCAGGTCGTTAAGCGAATTGGTCGATAAGCGAGGACCCGTGTTATTTCATGCCAGGGTATTGTACACAGTGCACAATACAGACTGGTCGGAGAGCTGGTCGTGAGTCCGAACCGTCATTTAACAGCCAGGTCGTTAAGTGGGGAGTACTTGTATTTCGATATAGAAATGACGACATCTGTGGTTTATTGCCAATTTTGACCATTACCTATCGCTATTACTTATAACTTTTACATGTTTTTTTGATATCTTATTTAATAGGAATTATAGAACCATTTTTGTCGACATTTGTAAAAATAATTATTCAAAGTTCCCACAAGTTGCTTTTGGAAAACCAGGGACTGCTGTGCATTCCGCTACCTATAGATGCCGTGACAGTAATAAAAATTATATTAATAATGTCAAAATATGATTTACAGAACACTGGAAAGTCTGGGCATGGTACCTCTTATAAATGCATTTCAGTTGGACCTGCTCTCTGCAGAAGATCGTGAAGCGCTGCCAGCTGCCAGCAGCCACCAGCTGTCTGCAGACGTGAATAATTTCACGCTAACTGCGTGTGGACACTATTTGCAACGAGGCTCATTTTCATAGAAAGGGGCCAATTTTCCACCAAATGTATGACTAATACATCATTTAAATATGTGCAAATAGTACCAGTGCACCAAGACGCTATTTGTGTTGCAGCACAGTTAGTGACGATTTCCCGTTTGCGTGTGCTTTGTCAATTAGACTCTGGCTTTTTCTATTATTTGCGCCGGTTTAGCTGCCGCAAAAGCCGCGCCATCGCATTGTGAATTCGCCCCACAGTGTCCAATGTTGCTGCTTGTGGCTTTCAATTTAATTTAAGCATGTGTGTTTGTATATGTTTTGTTTTCTGTCTTATAGCTTCATGTATCGGAGGGGGCTTCATTAATGGACTAGCAGAGGCAGCCTACACCCCCTCACTGGGACTGGCACAGGTTTCCGTCCTCTAGGCAGGAAGCGTTTCCTGTTTTATTATCTGTAAGTGTAAGGACTGAACTCGAGAACACACAATAACTCAAATTCTTTAAGTATTGTAAAGATCAAGTCAACTTATGAAGAGTTACTGTGGTGTAGGGATGGTGTGGTTTAAGCAGCCACCCCTGTCTTGGGTCTAAGTCAGGGGTCGGCAACCCGCGGCTCCAGAGCCGGATATGGCTCTTCTATCCCTCTTGCGTTGCTCCCTGTGGCTTCGAGAAAATAGATGTTGATTAAATAATGGCTATTTAATTTAAATACATTTTATTCTTTTCAGTTAATTTTTTCAATGTATTAGTTATGATTCTGGAGATTTAGGTGATCTTGTACATTGGGATAAAACGTGTTTTCATATTTTGTCGATCATAATATGCATCGCACCTTGTATGCGTCACCTGTTGCCGACAGACTGGTGACTTTTTTTGAGCTCTCGAACCCCGGTAAGCTAACCATGGAAACATCCAAAAAAATAAAAGTTTGAGGAAAATAGAACGTTAAAGTTCGTTTCATGGAATGCGGAGCGGAATCGAGACATGGAATGCCATTCCCGACACCTATTTGAACATGAACAAGTACCAGTGACGTGCAGTGAGGGTTGGGGTTGGGGAGGCACTGACTCACAAGTCAGATTTACAAACATGCAGTAGGATCGTCATCCTCATCGTTACCACGAAAGGCCAGCTCCTGTTTAGCTGAAAAGCAGGTTGCATTTATGAGGTCTTTCAAAATCTCACGATTTTCCTTTACCTTGGCATTGTGGAGGCTGATATTAAGTCTTCGTTGTTCATTCAGAGCCAGATCAATGCGCGAAGTTCCAAAGGTTTTTAAAGAAATCTGATTTTGAATGTGAGCAGTTGATCGTTCATGTTTGTCAAGGCTTCTTGGCAAGTTTTTCAAGTCACAAAATCCCGTATGGGTCCACACAGTCTCACTCGTTGAGAATAAAAGGCAGGGAAAGCAGAAAAGATGTTTTTTTATAGCACAGCCACAAAGCCAGTCTTTACGTGTATACCAATCCGTTTGAAAAGAACGAGTAGTTTCCCGTCTATTCCCGACTCCCGTCGTTTGAAGCAAACCTCGTAGTTCTGGCGTCGGTCTCCCAGTATTTATGACTTCTTGCTTTGACTGAAAGTCCAGCTTTGAAAAATTTCTTAGTTTAGAAATCAAATCCTCCATTTTCAGGGCGAGAAATGACAGCTTGTCGCTAAGCTCTACAGCGTCGCACAGCACACTTCTTGTGTTTTCTTTTTGCACACGGGTTCGAGTTGACCGTGACCTGGCTGGTGGCAGGCTATCAGGCTGCTCACTATCGCCGCCTTCCTTGAGGCAGAGGTACTGCCTGCCTCAAGGCAAGCATTTTCCCTGTGGATTTATGTCATATCAATAAGATGTTTAATATTACACACATACATGAAATACATTACTGAACACCATGGAAAATAAGACGTATACTTTTATTACATAAAAGTGTCCTCAACCATCATATTGGAAACATACACAGAAATGGGAACATGCAGCGCCATTTGCACGCGCTCAATCCAGTTTGTGAGTGATTGCGCAATCTGGAGGGAGGCTCGGCTGTCCATGCCTCACCTCCCCTCTCCGAAGGAGACTCCGTTTATTTAAGCAGGAAATACAGAATTTTCTGCGATTTTTACTATAAAAATGGTCAAAATACATTAAGAACCACACCAAAATCATAGTCCAGAGGACAAATATTAATACTTGTGTTATTTTATTATTTCGTTTATTTTTCCTCTCATGATGACAGGGGAGGCATAGCCTCACCTGCCTCCCCTGACTGCACGTCACTGACAAGTACGCATTTGGGGTCCTGTCCATCTTTGGATCAACATACTTGTGCAAGCAAGTGTTTTCCACCATGAACTTCATAAAAAGCCAAAATCGGTCGCGACTCACTGATGACAGCTAACAGTCGTGTGAAGCTCAAACTTACTATCATGATCTCCGCCTTCTTCTACCTTCCTCTCCCTCTCCTTACCTGTCCCATTAGCCCAACTCCGTTCACCTGCGCACACAGCTGTTCCAGATCTGTAATCTAAGCACTATATATGCCTCTCTCACCAGTCACCCATTGCCAGATTGTCGTCGATGCGTGCACCAGACTCTCCAGCATTCCCCTGACTGACTCCCCGCTACCAACTCGCTCCGACCACGTATCCTGCCCCCCCCCCCCCCCCCGCCTGTCTTCCGTCCGCCCTACAAATAAAAGACATAACCAAATATCCCTGCCTGTCTTTGTGCTGCAATTGGGTCCTAACCACACCCGTTACAGCCAGGAAAACGCTATTGCGGCCGCAAGGCCAAAAAGGAAGCACCTTTTACTCTCGGCCACAAGGATATAAAAACTGTGACATTGTCAGAAATCCACATGTTGGTCCATGGTCCTTCAGCCTGGATCTGTGCTTTGACTTGTTGATGTGTATGACTGAGAAGGTTTGCTGCAGATGAAGGTGGATCCAAACAGGACCAATCGGTCCTCTTTCAAAGAGAGGTAAAACTCAGGCAGAGTGGAAGACTAAATTTTTTTCTCTATACATAGTCACAGAAACGTAGATACTTTTTTATATTTGCTATTGTTTTTAAAACCGATTGAGATTTCATTTTCATATTTTCTTACATGAAATGAAATGAATGAAAAACAAACGTCTTCCACCTTGGATTGGAACAGTGCATTGTGTAACAGAGGGTGCGATCTCCACTCTAGTGCTCTGCCCATTCCTGTGTCTCCCAACAAATCAATTAAAAACAAAGTGCAGTTATTTGACATGAATTTTTTTTCCTTCATTTCCGAATTGAACGAAAAACAAAAATGTTCTGTGTGTCCCGTGCCCTGTCATTCACGTCTTCCGTT